>NW_005054298.1:29100976-29158554 GCF_000277835.1 Geospiza fortis | reverse complement strand
TATCTATGTATGCTCTAAACAGAGTCAAGAGAAGAGAAAAGCATGTCCAACCACTTGCATTACAGACTCCTCAATTAACTACCTGAGAGCTTGCACTTCAGAGCAGACTTTCCTTTAGTGATTCTCCAGCCCTGGTTTTTACAGCATATTACCTCAGATGGCTCTCTAGTTACAGCTCTTTTTCAGTGCTCAAAGCACCTGGCTGAGGAAATACTGCACACTTGATATGGAGATAGAGATGCAAAGAGACACTTAAAAAGAAAAGAAAAGGTATTTTTCATAATAAAATAATCTTCTCCTTCAACAACCTCACAAACTACTTATATTAAACATGGATTATAATACTTGATTAAAATAAGAGATTAAAAGTAATCACAGACATCAACCTATCCTCCAAATGTTATTCATTTTGTGCATCTGGATAAATGTGCTGTAGAGATATGACCACAGCCAAATTAACATTACCTAAAAGTTCTCTAGGAGCCAGTATGGTAAGTTAACCCCTGAGTCACATATTTATAGAAATTATTTCATGCCAGTAAGAAAGAAATCATAAAGTTCCTTCATGGGCAGTAAAAGCAAACAGATAACATCAGCATGAACCTACCAACTTCCCAGCCCTTACCGCCCCTGCAGGGAAACATGTTTGGACAACCTGGAAACCTGCAAAGCCCCTGCCCCTTCAGAAAGGGGAAAAGGGAAGTTCTTGCCTGCTTCACTACAAATACAGCTTTATGTCTTGTACAGAAACTGTCTCCTCCCAGTGTTAACTCCCATTGCCACTAGGAATTGGCCAAATCACATTTCACTCTTGAATAAAAATTCTCTCTGGAGTCTCAAAGAATACTATCTATGTGTATTTTCTAGGCCTGCTGATTTCCTTCATGCAACTGACACCTATCTGTAAAAGCTGACACATAAGGTACTTTACAAATACTCCTATACTCCTGTCTTCAAAATATTTCACAATGCCTTGCAAATGATTTATGCAAACAGCAACCAAACAACAATTAAGTACTTCTATTTTTAATTTCCTGGGAATGAACTGATGTGGAATGAACACACTGGAAGGAGTTTTACAAAAAGGAAACCACTTACATAGCGAGAAGCACGTATTTAATTAAATGCTTTGCAAAGATACATGAATAAAGCTATGACTTTCTTTAGGGAGAGCCCCAGCTGTTTATTTTTTTTTTAAGGAACAAACAAAAAAACGTGGAGAGCACAGATGCAGTAAAGAAACAAAAAAACCTAAATAAGTTTGTACCCACATACTTTACAAAATAAAGCATGTTGGAGGTACAAAACATTCTATATACTGAATGACCAACAATTAAATGCACTGTAACATTGTTCTCTCAAACACTGCAAGCCTAACAGCTAAGCTCTGAACATGACACTGACAGTAGGCATCTTTATTTCATCAGCCTTCTAGAGAGTCATTTAGCACCATCACTTTGTTGCTTTTTTTTTTGCCCTGCCTATCTCCTATCTTGAAATAACAACAGAAGCATAGCACCTTTTAATACCTAAAAGAAAACCAGGAATATTAATTGCATCCCAACTTCCAGAGATGAGGTAGCTCATGCTAAGAAATGATGGAACTTTCCTGCCTTGATAACTCAAGGCCAGCAAGTCAAATTACTGGTGATGCATGTCTGGATGTCAGCTAAAACCAAGGAATTTCTAAACTTTCTTTATTAGTAATTGGTCTGGTATACATGTGAATGGTCTGCAACACACAGAAATTGGCACCATATATAAGACATCTGAATAATTTGATATGTAATGGCTTCTTAGATGGGCAAATATTGGAAAATCAACAAGTATTGGCTTTAAGACATATTTTAAAGATTAAGGATAATTTAATGGAATTACACAGATACATTGTGAGAAGTGAAGTCTAGTCTTAAAAGTTAAGATATGGGACACCCCTACTATGGGACACCCCTATTTACCCCAGTAATATTTTTACTTCATAAATTAACCATGGCTATGGATCACTCTTCTGAGCAGACTTACATAAAAAAGTGCAAGAAAAACAATGCCAAATTGAGATGGTCTTGTCTGAAGAGATTTTCTTTTACAGAAGACACAGCTTTCTGTGAATGGCAACCACAGGAACACAAACTGGGGTACAGGGAGAAGGTATGATTGAAATACAGCCAACGGTTCACAAAAGTGCTCTACTTTTCTGTTATTCAGTACACATCAACGCAAAAGAAATAATCATTAGAGCTTTCACATAGTTCCACATTAAATCTATCTATTTTGAATACCTGGAAATGTCAAAATAATTTGAAACAAAACCGAGGAAAAGGATTCATATTACTTTTAGAAGGTTGTCATCAATCCTCTTAAAATTGTACTAAACAGTTGGTTCCAATCATTGAAAACAGAAGGTTTGTAAGTAAAATAAATATTCAAAAGGAGGCCGGGCATTTAGAAAGAGCTGTATATACAATGCTGATCCAATATCAGCCATTACTTCAAGAGTCTCAGGATTAACTTCAATCAGTCTAAGTTCATGTTTAACTGCTGCTGTTGCTGGGTAGTGTGTTATATTCCCCCCTTGCTCTTACACAAAGCAAACTGGCCCAATTTCAATTCCAAATTCCTGGTCGGTACTGCCAATGTCCACCGGTGCAATATCGATGATGGGTAAGCGCGCCACGTTCTGCGTTCTGTACTCAAAAACTGTCTTGCCCACGTTCCCATTACGTTTCTAGAGGGAAAAGAAGGGGGGGAAAATTTAAAATTAGGCCAGGGCTCTGTTAAAACCAGCCTGAAGTGCAACTGGTGAGTCAGTTGTCTGATTGCTCAGGAGGGTGTCGCTGCACCTTTGCTGAGTAACACTGAGCAATGCTGTCCGCGCTGCACCTGGGTTTTTTTGAAATGTCTCTAATGAGCAGATCTATCAGACTGACACATCAGGGCTGATTTTTCTCTTATGCTATGAAATTCTTCTCTACGTGTTCATAATGTGGGCCTTCACCCATAATTGTGGGCTTACTTTAAAGCACAGAGAGTACTTAACTTTTTTCAGGTGCAGGACTACATTTAGGAATATTTGCCAGTATGTTGGTCTTGGCTGAAACTGCCAAGTTTCTGAAAAATCTACTACTTTCTGTTTTCTGTGCTCACCACGAAATTTTAGGGAGACTTTGCCTTTCCAGCTCAGTGAGTTTCCTCCACAGTACTGCTGCAATAATCTTACCCATCTGGCAGACAAAAGTTTGTGGTTATCTCACCAGTTTGTATGATTCCACTCAGCTCAGAGCTAAACAAGTACTGGGAAATGCAAAGTGCCAAGATATGTATCTCAGTATGCTCACTAAGAAGGAATTTGCAAATAGCCACTAAATAGTGCAGACTTTTATTATGTGAAGCTAGAATTATAACAAAATCCCTGTTTGATCAGTTATGTCTACAATTCATTACAAAATCCTGCAGAATTTTAATTACTTCCTTGCATGGGTGTTTTTTCCTAATTCAAGAGAGAAGTGAAAATGTACAAAAGTCCTTTTGGGCAAAACCCCCAAACTTACAGAGCAGCTGTCGTGCAGAACAGTGTATCTGAAGCGGCTGTTTCCCTCTGCCTTGATCTCCAGGTCATTGGCCCCTTTCAGAATCACAGCTTTCTTCAGGTTCTTTGTCTGGTCATCCAAGTACCCAACACTGTTTTTGCAAAGGTAGGTGATGTTCTGGGAAGCTTCCTTGGACAGGAGGCGCAGGAATGTCATCTGAGTGACAGCTGTATCCCCATACACAAACTTTGGAGATAAAGAAATAGGTCAATTAACAGGACACTGAAATTAGGAGTTGGTGAATTTGGAAACATCTGCCATTATTGTCATCTTTCAGACATGACTAGTAGGAGCCCTATTACATGAAATCTAAGGGTGGTTTCTTTCTTGTGTAATTTGCTGCCAGTTGAGGACAAAGAAATTTAGACATTCTATAACAGGGAGAATTTTGGAGAATTTTGACTTCCACAGACATGCCAAGCTTTGGAATGAATTCTGCCTCATTTCTGAAAGGGATTCTTACACATGGAATAATGCATTAGAGTAACTTTGAAGCAGGTAAGAAACATCAAGCACAGAAAACTCCTTTACAATGCACCTGATATACTGCCAATTTATTAACTTGTTTTCTGTAGGGTTTGTATTTTATCTAGAAGCAGAACAAACGAAGTTTGACTATATGGGCCTTATAAACAAACAAAGTTTGCATATGGGCCTTATAAACTAATCGATTTGCACAGGAGTTTGACAATTGCTTTACAAAGTGGCAGTGTTTCTATAAAAAACAAGCAATTTTTCTACCAGTAAGGCAAATTCTAAAATTCCTGAGGTTTTTTTTACCCTATTCATGCAGGCTCCATTTTATTCATGTTTTATGAATCATGGCAACATAAAAACAACAATCAAGAATTACTAAAAGTTTATACATTTAACTGAAAATGGTGAAGAGAAAATCTTATTCACTGGTACTGTCATAATGTATAAAGTGTGCTACTCTTGGACACATTTATTACTTAGAATCTATAAGGAGTGCACTTGACTATTACATAGCTCAATCTATTAGTTACCAAATCTGACAGTGTTTTAAAAATACTGAAATATTCTGTTTTTAGTATTCCTGAAGATAATTTGTTCCTCCACAGAGCAACTGCCTTGCAAACCCCTCTGTGTAGCTCTGCAGGCAGCTCAACATCAACTGGGATGTTAGGTCATGGCAAGACTTCCTGAATTTAGTAATAAATGAAAGCATCTCAAAAAAGCAAACAATATCACATCTGTTCTCAGCTGTTAAAGTTCTAAACTGTTCTTAGTAATAAAAAAAAAAACCAGCATTATTTTTCATGCACCAAATACTGAATTTCAAGGTAATAACGCTCTATGAAATAACATTTCAATATATTCTCTGTGCTTTTGATAAACTAGGAATAAAAATGGCAAAAACTAGTTAATAAATTATATACTTCACATAGGGTAAACTTCTTTTATTTGTCAGGCTCATTAAGCCTAATCTTAGAAGTTACCATAGAGGAAAAACCCAGCAGAAAAGTGAGTGAAATTTTATCTGCCTAGAGACTGATGGATTCATCATGGATCAACCTGATCCATAGCAATCTTACTTTCATTTTAAACAAATTTATAAAGTAAGTTTTGTAATTTTTAGGAGTATTGAGTTTTCCGAAAGGAAGATTAGAATTCAATTAAAACAGCAGGGATCTGGGTTATGTATCAGGGTAGAAGTACAGTTAAGACAAGACAGAGATTTCGTAAAAGACTGATAGAGAAGGTGATATTTTTGTCCAGCAGTGGTCTGCTTTAGCCAATCCTGCATTAGATGCACTTGCATTGTTTTTTCCCAGCTATTTTCTATCTTTATTATATGATATTAACAATCAATTGACTATAAGCCAGTCAATCATCAGGTATAATGTTGTGACTGTAGCAGAACCTGCTCAGAGCAGAAGTTCCAAACCACAAGGCAACAAGCTTCACAGAAGCCAATTTTAAGAGTGTCAGTATTCACTTACCTGTGATCCCCTGTTCATATCAAGGCCATACCAAACAGGCTTTAAGTCAGAGGACTTGCTGGCCCACCACGTTTTGCGGGGCACACTGGATGGGTTGGCAGAAATGCAGGTCTCCCCAGTTTCCATGTTGCAGTACACTTTTATAGCATCTTCAACACATCCTTGGTTAGGATCAATCCAATATTCACCTGCAAAGAACATAAAACACGACTCTGTTACATCACAAAGATTTTTGAAACTGGGAAGACATAAGCAGAATGATGTTGCAGCAGTGCCCAAGGCCATGCTGGACACGAGGCAGGCTCAGAGGGCCCAGAGCAGAGGTGTGACCACGCACCACTCCTCTTGGAGGGGTGGCACAGCTTCAGGTCGTCACAGGTGCGCGCTGGGTGCTTCCTGGAGCCATCGGGGCTGCGCATGGTCTCGATCTGGCTGCTCAGAGACTTCAGTGTGGCATGGACTCCTGGGTCTGTTTTATTGTGGTCATCAGGGGCTGCTTCATCTTCAGTGAACTCTGGGAGTGGATCCGCCATGGCATCGTCATAATGTCCCATGATGTCACCGATGGCAGCAGTGAGATGGCCTGGGGGCCCTGGAGGGCCAGGAGGACCAGGCTCACCTGGTGGGCCCTAAGGTTCAAAACAAGAAGGCAACAGAGGTCCAGTAGAGTAAATACTATGCCCAATGACAGCAAAGCCTGCCACCAAAAAAACCCCAAAAACTTCTGGGCCAGTCACTCTAAATTCAGATATAAAGAATTCACCTTTCAAAGAACGGCATGTGAGGTATGTATTCACTCTGCTTCATGTCCTCTCTGATTGCCTTAATGCCTTGCTTGACTTCTTCTTACTCCTGATTTTAAGACTAATAGCTGGAAAAGGTCTCCAAGGAATGCCCTCATTTCCTTTGTTAAACCTGTCCCTCCTTGTTCAGATCCCTGCTTAACAACTTTATTTCTTAAAATTCCTGCTTTCCATAAGTTGCCTCTGGATCATTTTCCCAGATGGAAAATTTAGCACTAGAAACATCTTTATATTTATCCAGCACAGTGCTGAGCTCTCTGGCCACAGAACTCTGGTCTTTCTGTGTTACAGAATCTACACCATCCTTACTTGGAAGAGCTGGTGTTTTCCTGACTAAGTAAATTTTCCCAAATGGTGGATTGTGAGGTCCTTCTGTCAGCATGAACCAGGACACATGAGAAGATATCTGTTAACAAACATATCTCACCCTGCCAGCCCTTCTCTGGCAGTACAAAGTCTGTAATGTACCTCTAGATGAATTTTGATGCTCTGCTGCACCAGGTGGTGGATCAGAACCGGCCTTTCCTTTGAGAGTCATTACTTCAGAACTCACAACTAGTGCTCCAAATGCACACACCCAAACTAACACACACTGTGTCTGAAAGATTAAATCTCAACCTTTATTTCTTGCTTTTTAGTTCCAACTTACAGCTGCATGCAAGCCCCCATGGAAAGCAAAACTAAAAATACTGGAATGTGATATTTCTTGGGTGGTTTCATTACACAGTTGACAGAGACATATTATATTCTTATGCTCTGCCATACACTTTTCATACAGGTCTTGGTGTCTGGGCAGAAGTGGAGATACTGATAATTAGCAGAAATTCAAATGAAATAGGCAGAATATCAGCACATGATAAACACAAGGAACCCCATGTCTTACCAGACAAAGACAGCCAAAACTGCCTGCCTTTTCTTGCCCATTATTTTGTTCTACCACTTCCACAAAATAAGCAATATCAATTTTTTACTTCTCCCCATGACCACCCAGGTCACTCTTTTCTCAAATTCTCTAATTTTTTAAAAATTTATCTTCTTTCAAATAGTTTAACTACCCTTTTTTGAGTATTTTGAATTGGTGCATGTGGAATATGCCTGGGGCATTCAGCAAGGTTTAGGACTCTTTCCAAACTGATCAAACCAGTTTCCATCAGTAGTGAATTAGCTCATGGTTTGGTGTCTGCAAACCTCAGCCCAGCATGAAGAAGGTCAGCTGGGCTCAGTGTTAGAGTTTGGGCTGTTGATTTGGAGTGAAGGATCTCCCTAACACACGGCACAGTGGAGGAGGGTGCTGGCAGTCAGGCAGGTGGCTGTGCTCACTCTCTGGACTGCCAGCTTTGAGCCACTGCTGGCCTGTGCTTGGGCCTGAGGTTTAGGACCCAAGTGGCCAAACAGCCGTGTTGGACCACAGACCCAGCAGGATCCAGTAAGCCACCCACAGAACTACATCCAGCTCAGCCTAAAAAGAGCACATGTGGATGAGGCTGGGATCATCCCAGCATCAGAAGATGAAAATGAGTAAGAAATGAAACCTTCCAATACAGTTACCCTGGATGTTTCTTGCAGAAACTACCACATTTTATCGTTTGTCTTGAGCTCATAGATGTTCAAGAAAATAACGTGATGGACTATAAAAAATAATCTGATTATTTGAAGATAATTTTTCCCCCATATTCCCATCAATTTACCTCAGGTCCAGCCTCTCCCACAGTCCCTCTAACACCAGGAGGCCCAGTTGGCCCAAGTGGACCAGGACTTCCATCTTTTCCAGAAGGACCAACTGGACCTGGAGGACCCTAGAAAATATAGGAGACAGATGGAATGTATTTTAGCACTTAGAAACAAAAGTTTTACAAAGCAGCCCATTATATGTAGTATCTTGTCAGGAGCCAATCTGATTACTTGTGCCTATTACCAAACTTTTAAAAATCACCTTTTTTCTTCTTCTGTAAAAGTAAGAAGGCAGTTTAAAAGCTGCTCTTCTGAAGTGAATCACCTCAGATAACATAACTTGGTTCAGCTGTGTATCTTTTTCCTTAACCATTCAAGTGGGATAAGTTTCAGATTCCAGATGCTGTGCAGACAGGAGTAGCTTCTGTACATCCTCACATACAGGCTCAGAGGTAGTTGTAGATGCCTCCCTTGGATGCTCCCAAGGGACAGTATTTCTCCTTTATTTTTGAGTAAATGACGTGCATGGGGGATGAGTGGCAGAGCTGCCACATGCATGGCTTTGTATCAGCTGCAGCAGAAGTGTCTGTAAAAAGAGACTGCAGCCTTCTAGTCATTCTGAGCCAACAATTTTAGCTACAAAAAACTACACTCATGGCAAAGCTTTACTATATTAAACAAGGTGATGTCTCAGTAAAAGATATTAGGGTAATGACCATATGATATCAAAGTCAATAAAAGTCACTGAAATACAAGTGATGCAGAAATAGATGTCTGAGCAAGGAAAAAACCACAAACCCCAAGAAAGAAAAACCTTAAAAGTTATACTCACCCGAGGACCAAATGGGCCTGGAATGCCAGGACTGCCCTGTTCACCAATTGGACCCTAAACAGAAGAAATTATCATATCATTGTGCCATTTAGAGCATGTTACTTTAGTTTTTTAGTGCGTGATACACACAATTTGATATGAATAGGATTAAAAGGTACATAAACAATGGGTGGTACCTCTACCTTAATCCCTTAGTAACTTAATTAAATTTACTGGTGCTTGGCTGTAAAGCTGTTTCTCTAGAAAAGCCCTGGTTTGGAAGTATTTGTAATCTTGTGAGTGGCTCACAAGAGAGTAAATGACAGCTTTATCACCAAGTGAAAAGATAATTTAGGTGTCAGGCTTTTTGTTGCTGCTGTTCCTGTGCATTGAAACTTCCAACGTTTTCACAGCACCAGTGAATAAATGTATAAATGTTAAAAAAAAAAAAGCAAGTTTTCCATGATATTTCCATTCAATTGACAATGAAATCCTAAAGTTCTTGAAAATATTAGAAAGAAATGCTCTCACAGTCCTTTTGGGATTTTGCACTGGGTTCCTTGACTCTAATGAATTCAAACACTGCCAAAAAGCATTTCACACTCCAAATTGCTTATCTCAAACTACCAGCTTTTGTTACTATCTTGTGCTGACAGGTCATTAACTGTAAGGGACTGGCCTTGCAAAGGGAACAAGAATAAAACACATATCTTGCAACAACAGGTTTACCTCATCATACAACAGTATTTTAAAATCGCATTAAAATACTAGCAAGTATAGACACCAGGCCACTCAAACACCTTGTGGGAAAAAACAACTAGTTTGCTTTATTTTCCACTTTAAATAACTATGTTCCTGATATACCATTTAAGTACCAGCAAATAAAATTATAGTAAAAGCAGAGCAACTTACAGGAGGGCCAGGAAGGCCTTGAAGTCCAGTGAAACCCCTGTGTCCTTTCTGGCCCCTATCACCTCGATCTCCATTGTCACCTTTGTCACCACGAGGTCCTTGGGGACCCTGTAAATATCAATGATGAAATGTGAAATTCTGAACTGGGGAAAAACTCCAACCTCAAAATTCCCTCATTTGTTTTTAGACACTGCACTCAAACCTCCTTCCCTTTTAAAGATGGAAAAGATGATGATGTTGAGGCAGCTCCAAGAATCTTAATTTTTTACCAAAGGATAAGTAAATAATTACAGAAAACTGTGCTGTGCTTAAATACAGTTGTAGCAAATTTACTCTACTTCGCTACATGATACAGTGAAAAACCCATGGAACTGTACTAATGATAATAAATAATTTAGAAAACCAATTTTTTAAATATCAATGTATTTCTTCACTTTACTGTATATGGCAGATTATTTTTGTTAATGAGATTGAAATATTAAAGATCTCTCACAGACTCATTGTGATAAAGCATATTTTCAGTATTTAATCATCCAGGCTGCATCTTTACTTCTCACAGCTTCTTTCACCTTCATTATGATTAAAGTACAACTGAAGTTACATTCCCTAACTACAGACAACAACACCCAGGCAGCACAAATACCTTGTTCCTATTACTATCACAATTTCCTTGTTAGCTTTGATAATTGCAAACTTCTTACACAAATTCAAGAATCATTGCAAAACGTGGCTGCTGTTTTCAATTCTATATTTCTCAGCCCAAATTACATGCTAAATTTCTCAATGCCAGATTCCAAATAGTTTATCTATGGCATCATTATCACTAACTACTCAATAAACTTTACTGTCTCTCAAATGACATCTGTTAGGGACAGGACAACATTGTTTTGAATTTCCCAAGTTTGCAATTAATTTTCTGTTCCAGGCTTGGATTGTAAAAGACTTATGTAACATAAAAAAGAGGAGTTTTGTTTATTTTCCTTTTCAGACTGAAGTTGGAAGTTCATTAGTTGAATTAAGGCCTTTTAGAGGGAACAGGTGATTTTGTTGTATTTCTGCCATTTTTATCTAAAAACCTCCCTTTTTGTTAAGTATTCATTTCCTGACCCCTTATTTAGACCAGACTCCAGCCATTTGCTAACTCAGATCCTTCCATTATCCAGACAGTAACATGCTCCAAATAAAGAGGCTTCCAAAGCACTACTGGAGTATCCAAATATCCAAATCTGTGCAGTTTTGCAGCTCAGAACTACCTGCACCCACTTGCAGCCAGAACACAAGGTGAAGCCCTGCTTGGCATTCTCGTTTGGGCTGAATTCCTCACACACTTTCCTCAGTGGTATCTCAGACAAAACCACAATGACCATGAGCAACTTACAGGCAAACCTCTCTTTCCTGCACGGCCTGGGGGACCCATGGGACCTCGAGAACCCTGCAAAGGATGCATACAGAAAGAGTTTGAGACAATGCATGAAAACCATACACAACAGTTTTTGATATACAAAGTATTTTTTAAAAAAGCATCACTTACAGTTTCACCTCTTTGACCTGCATCTCCTGGAGGGCCAACAGGACCCGGGGTTCCTGGACCTCCTGGAGAACCTGGTAAGCCTGCAGGGCCAGGTTCACCACGATCACCCTGCAAAGCAGAATTTCAACTGTTAATCTAAAGAGGACTGGTCTAGACCAATGCAACAAAACTGTAGCACTGCCAGTCTATTTTCGAGCAATTGCAACCTACAAAGATATCCCTGCTGCAAGAACTCAAGTCTGAGTTTTTGGAAGCAGATGTTCTTAGCCTCTTAGCCAGGCATCCTCAGCTTTGAGAGGTATTTTATTCAAAGCTGGGATATACTTTCAGAACAAGCTCTCCACCCGGTTAACTGAATGAAAAGAAAATCTACAATAAGTCAAGAATAAAACGGGGGTTTGCAGAAGAAAATTAAGAAAATAATATATTCTTACACGTTCTCCAACAGCTCCATCTCGTCCAGGAGTACCGTCATTACCAGCAGGTCCCTGGAGTTATGGAATAAAAATAGAACTATTGATTAACTCTGTAATCCTGCATTTTTAGAAGAATTAGAAAGTTGTTCTCCACCTCTAACTTCAAGTCAGGGAGAATGACCATGTCTTTTCTTGCATGCTACAATGCTGTAATACTTACTTCTGGACCAGCTTCACCTACAGGCCCAGTGGCACCTGACTGGCCAATGGGTCCTGGGGGACCTTTGTCACCAGGTGGCCCTGTGGGACCCTGCTTTCCTGGAGTACCCTAAAAAAAGACGACAAATATCATATTAAAATTTTAATCACAAAACAAAGAAAGCACTAAAAACCTGCTGCCTGGCAAACTACTACTGCCAGACCAAAACACTATCTACATTTGTGAATGAAAGAAAACCCATGATATCTAAAGAAAAGGTTCTTACATAATTTGAATACATATTTAATATACTTTGTATTTGTAAGAAGTTACTGATAAATCAGTAAGTCTGATGTCATTATCTGCAATAGGTATGGTGTTTTAGATTTCAGAAAAATATAATGAAGTTTGAAATAATTAACATGATTTTTCTGTCTCAACACCAACAAACCTTGTTAGCCTGGAAAAATTTCTGGCCAACTTTAGCTATAAAGTGACTTCACAGATCCAGTGGTAATGACAGATCTTCCATATCAATCCTTTTACTAGATTTACTTTTACTAGATTTAATACTATTTAATTGCTTGATCTACTGGATCATTATGCTATCCAACAAATATCTATAAATCCTATATGAATGCAAAGAGAGCTCAAATGGCAATTTGGAAGACTGTAGTTCACAATTTATGAAACAGTGCTTGCAGAGTATTTACTCACATTCAAGCAACATTTGAGTACTTAAATGAGAGTGTGGGGTTGTTTTTTTGAGGGATCAAGTTTTAAGTCAAATAGGAACATTTTAGACAAAAGCCTTAATGCTATTATTCACTTAATTCAGGTTCAGACTTTCCATTACAGCAGAAACAAAAAGGAAGTAAACCTTCCACCTCATGCATTTGAATGAGATTAAGTTCTTTACTATTCTCTCTCTATTCACTCCTGCAACTGGAGTTTTCCACCTTTCTCCTCATCTAAGGAGCTGCAAATCCCACACAGAAATTCCCAGGCCGGTGGCACATGGCCTGGTGGTCACTTACTGCAGGCCCTGGCAGCCCAGGCATGCCTCTCTCCCCTCGCTGTCCTGGCATTCCAACAATTCCTCTTTGACCAGTAGTTCCTGCTGGGCCAGGGGGGCCATCTGGGCCCTGAAATCCACAGAGGAGGAAGCAATGTCACTGTCATGTCAGCAGGACCAAACAGACAGAGCGAGCCTGGAGCTGGTGGAGGGCCAGTCAAGGGACATACCGGCTGCCCATCATCGCCCGGGTCACCCTTGTCCCCAGGGCCACCAGGAGGCCCAGATGGCCCTCGATCTCCCACACGGCCATGAGAACCAGGATCACCACGAAGACCTGGGGGACCTTCTTTTCCTGGTTCACCAACAGGCCCAGCAGGCCCTGGGGCTCCCTAAAAAAATGAAAACGCATCATTACATCGGGCCCTTTTCTGACCAGGACAATAAAACTCTAAGGACTGTGTTTCAGTTAACTATAAATGCATGCTTTGAGGCTAACAAATGTGAATGAGCTAAAAGCTATCATCTCTTATATGATCAAATAAATGAAATGAAATAAATATCAAATTATGTCCAAGTTCCACCCATAACCCCCCTCAATTTTCAATTCCAAACTCACTCTTTAAAAGACACTTTTTTTGTTTCTCTCTTTTTTGTTTTTTTCTTTCACCTCAAGTATATAACCACTGCTAGAAAACTCACCCTTGCCCATTCTTTCTAACATCATCAAGCTAAAGTTTATATCCAAACTTTTCATTTCCATGGTATAAATTAGTGTTTCAACAGACCTTTGTTTATTTCTCAAATACTTTTAAAACACTACACACGCATTTTAAGTTTTCCATAAACTTCACATTTGATAACCTTACAATGACTGCAAGTTGTTTTTTTTCATCATAACATTAAAACACATATGAAACATGATACAGTTCTCTGTGTGGTCAACCCTCAATTTGATCCACAGCTAGTATTTATTTATAGTATTTCTGCAAATGTTTGAACAGAAGACATTTTGTGTTTGTGGGTTTGAGTTTATTTTAATGGAACTTATGAGTAACTCCACCAATGAGAGAGCACAGAAGGGGCTCTTTCTTTTCCAAAAACTGTTGTAATTTCAGGCACCACTAAAAGGACAAAAAGTAAAATATAGAGGAAAATATAAGTTGGGGTTTTTTATTCCTCAAAGCAATTAAGTCATTGGAGCAATTTGAGCAGCAATTTGAAAGCCTGCTTAACCCAATGGAAAGCCTTGGACCAATATCAGGCATTGCACCAAGCTGAAGACTAATGAGCTTTACTTAATGGTGCAAACAATTAGTCACAGAAGTCAGTGTTGACAAACTGTTCTCTTCAATAGCATCGACCATAAACACTGGTTCAACTTCTTGCTTTATTTAACCTTCACATTCTTGGTGAGCATTTTATAAAACATACCTACTAGGAAAATTATAATTAACTTACAGTAGGTCCTGGAGGCCCCACTCTTCCAGCAGATCCTGGGAATCCAGTAGCACCCTAAAAAAAGCTCCTTTTTAATGCCATCTTTATCAAAAGAAACACAGCACTAGTTACCTCAAATGTTCTTGGCTGAATTAGTGAGCAAATTATATTTACATACTGACAAAACAAGCTGAGATATGGAATAATACACACATGACACAAAACTTCTGTATTAGATTATCTGCAGTCAGGTCTCAACACATAATATCTACTTACAGGTGGACCCTGAGTTCCTCTACCACCTTTCAGACCAGGAACACCTGGAGGGCCCTAAAAGGAAAGAGAGGGATGATAGTGAACACCCAGAACTTTTTTAATGAACAAGATCAGCCTATGTCACTGGTTCTGAGAGGATTTTATTTGTACTTACTGGGGGACCATGAGACCCAGCAAGACCCTGTGGGCCTGGAGATCCAGCATCTCCTTTCTGTCCAGGTTCTCCAGGTTCACCTTTAACACCAGGCTGACCATCAGGGCCCTATAAGAAAAATTATTTAGAAGAAACATCAGGGCAGGCAACACCAAATCTTTCCTAACAAAATAATTCTATAGAGAATTTTTAAAAGGGTAAAAATTAAAATACCAGGGGTAAAAATCAGTCCAGAAAACACTGTATTTGTTTAACAATTCAGCATGGTCATTAGAAGACCACACATGACATTTTCTAATAGCTTTCTAATCTTTCTAATACTGTGAAGCCAGTATTTCCATTTTAAATATTTTACTTATCTAGCTCACATTTTTCTTCTCTTTAGATTTTCTATTTTCCTCAGCAGCTATAAAACAAACATAGTCTTTTCAAGGCTTTTTTTCCCATCAAGGGAAGCAGGTGCAAGACTGTGAAAGGGATCCTGAAACAGGATACTTAGGCTGTGGGAAAGCTTAGGGTATTCCAGTCCATCTGGTCCATCACCTCGTTCCAGCCTTCACTACTCATGGCACAAATCTTTGCTACCTTCAGTAGACACATTTTAACTTCCTTTTTTTTAATCTCAAAGGAGCAGCATAACATACTAATGAAAATATGAAATCTGGTGAGCAATTACATAATCTCAATAAGAAAACCACTTTTCAACTGTCTAGGGTACTTACTGGCCCTTTCCTTCCCTTGATATATTGATGGGAGAAAGAAACAGCTCTTTTTGCAGAAAAAATGTGACTCCTGATCCAGAACACCACAGTATTATTCATAATGAAGGAAATGAAGTGTGTCAAAGCACGAGGAAAGGAAACTCATTACTGTTCAAAACACGTACCGGGGGGCCAGCAAAACCAACAGCGCCAGTTGGGCCATTCTCTCCTCGGGAACCCTGGGCAGAAAAATTGAAATAGCTGTATTTAAAAACCATCTTTCTACAGATAGTATCCATTTCAGTTCAATATATCAGAAAGGATGTTAACTATTCACCATCATAAGTGTCATTATACTTTTGCTCTATTAATCAGAATCAAATTATCTTTTAATTATAAAATAAAGGATGTTAGCTCTGATGTTAAAAGTTGCCATGTGTTCAAGACTATATTGAGCTTTCAGAATTCAGAGATGGAGGGCACAGGTGAGTATTAAAACAGAATTGGGAGAAATTCTGGTCACAACCCACCCCTTCCAGGGATGGCCAAAAGAGCACACACTGCATTCAACCTACCACTCCAATCACACTGGGGAAAAAACACAGTAGTTCAAAGATGTACTCTTCTACAGGATCAAAACAGGCTTCGACTGAGCTTTCCACTCAACATTTGCTTGGAAAAGAAGTAGCTAAAGGCTGCCAACTCCAGCACTCCCTAAAAGGGTGGAAGCTGCTCCAAGTCATACTGGAAATAAGAGTGTTCTGATTTATGACAGGCACATAATCAATTTCAAGCAGTGTGAAGGATCTAGAAGGGCTGAGCCTCTAATTCCCTAATTGAAGTCAACCCTTAAAATACTTCAAATCACTAATAGATGGAAGATGACAAGAGTTACATAACTGGATGAACTAAGGATTACCTCTGTGCTTTGCCCATTAAATATTTGTTTATGTGCAGTGGTATCTGCTAGGGGCATGCTTTTAAAAACACTGACACAATTACAAGTGGTGGCATCATTTCAGGAGTGAGGTAAGTGAGGGTGACTCTATAAAGTTTGCCCTAAAACAAGTATAGGTCACAGGAAGAAAATCTGGTAATACTTTTGCAAGTGCACAGCAACGAGTCAAAACTTCACACTTGGCTACAGAGAAAGGGAAAGAAAAAGGGAGAAATATATCAGCAAATAAGAAAAAATGCCTGGAGTTTGGATCAGCATTAGGTATTGTTAACTTAGACCAGACAAAAAAAAAGCATGTTTACTCACAGGGTTTCCACGGGAACCAGGAGGACCAACTAGACCTCGAGGACCTGGTTCACCCTTAAAATAAAATGAAAGAATTTTATTTCCCAAGTAACTAACTTGTTTGGTCATTAAAATGCTAATGAAGTCTGATAATATTAAGAAACTTCAGTAAAGAAAGGAATCTGTTTACCTTTTCACCAGTGGGACCTGCTGGACCCATTGGACCTATTGGACCAGGGAGACCCTTTTGAACAAATTAAGACAAAAGGAAGTTAGAAAAGTGATGCTCCAAAAAAACAGTTTAAAACTTCTCATATATTACCATTCCCTTTTTCATTCATTTGAATTCTACTTTATGTCTGGAAACGTCTTTAATCTTCTTTATCTAAAATTAACTTGCACTTCCTCTCCCAATAACCCAACTTCCCTCAAAAGATCTGCTTTTTTTCATTCTCTCCTTCTTCTCTAAGTTCATCATCTGTCTCTGCAGTATTCATGAATAAGGCCAATGATATAGAAATACAAAAGCCCCAGCTTTATTTCACTCTCTCAAAAAGGAATCAAGTCTTTTTTTCCCACTTGCACAGTGCTTTGTTTCTTTTATGTAGGTATTTAACTTTTTAACTTAATTTTAAAGTATCCATCATTTTTTCTGAATATCCATTTCGATCTTACAAACTACTCAAAAATGTCCTCTATCTCTTCATAAGGCAGGCAAATAGATTCCAAACCCTCCATCCAAACCCACCAACTCCACATAATGATCCTTCAGTTCGCCATTACTTCACCTGTTCATTAACTACCATAACCTCTAAACATCCCTTACAATGAATAAGAACTGCTCTGTATCTTTGGATAATGTTTGATTTAGATAACCAATTCCAGCTCACAGATGATAACTTTATTAGAGCTTCTGTAAAGAGGGTTTCTCAAAAAAATTTTTCCTCTTTAACAATAAATGTAGTCTAGACAGGATCCTTGTATTCTGACTGTACCTCAGATTTCCAAATGCTTAGCAGCTAGTACTCCAACTGATTTTCACAACCCAAGAATCTCAGATATATTCTCAATTCATGTAAAAAGTAACTTGAATAACTTCTGGGAAGGAAAAATTGTCAATGCATACAAAGAAAACCCAGTGCAATAGAGATTATTGGACAGTTGGTCTGTGCAGCAGAGTGTGTGCAATGTGTCTTGAACACAGCTTGAGCAGACTAGAGAACTTATAAATGCAATAGGCATTCAAAACTTTCTAGAAGTGCCAGCAACTTACTGCTTATGTGAAGCTTAGTACATTGACAGGAATTTTGACCTGTGAAATTTAGGACAGATTGTGGGCAACTCGATGGAGACAAGGAAAAGGAGTCTTAGTCCAAGACTGAGATCTGGAAGATCTGTCTGCTCATTTGTTCATATTTTTACTATAGTCAACTTAGACTAATCCCAAATCAACTGTGAATCCTTTCCATTGAACTCTTAACTTCATTATTGATGATAACCAATAGGGGCTTGGTGCACAGACACGTTGTGCACAGCAGTCTTGATAAACTTGAAGATTTGGAGGGTGAGGTAATGACTGTAAATGTATGACATACCATGATAACACTGCATTGTGCTTAAATCCACAAGCAGAGTCCCCTAGCACAGTACACAAACTGCGTGTGAAGAGCAGGTCTAAAGGGAAGGACAGATGTACTTACTCTTGCCCCATCGTTGCCAGCTGTACCTTCAGCACCTTTCTCACCTACGCCACCCTACGGAAAACACCCAGAAAGTCCCAGTTATGGCACTGAACGCTGTCCAGGTCATATCCTGGAATAACTGCAGTGTTAAGGGACAGGTCATGCTACTCAGGAGGACAGCAATAAACACACTTACTCTATCTCCCTTAGGGCCAGGTGTTCCAGCAATCCCCCTCTCTCCAGGCATACCCTGAAGGCCTGGTGGTCCTGGATCTCCAGGTGTCCCACTAGGGCCTGGGCTTCCCTGGAACAAAAGACAAGTTGTTGCCTATTCATCTGAGAAGCATCTTTGTCTCCAGGCTGCAGAACATGTTGTGCCTTTGTTGAAGTCTCTGAGGTACAGTTTTAAGTAATAATTTTATCTGAAATTTGGACTTTATTCACATTCAAATACTTTTATTTTCCCATAGTGTTACTCAGGAAGTTCAACTGTAATACCGTAGTTCTTCCAAATACATCAATATTTAATCAGTGCATACTGGAGATGAAAACAGATAAAAAAAGCTTGAGAGTCTTTCTGCCTTGACCTTGATGTCACATAGGTTTAGTATGGAAACTAGGCACAGGTAGAAGTTGCCAGGGGCAGAGATGCTCATGTCTATTACAGGTCTCACATAACTAGAGGCACTCCCTGCTTGACCTGAGCTTGCTGGCCTAGTCACATCCACAGCAGATACATGCAAGCAGGCATGAAGCTTTCAGCATTTTCTTTTAACTGCTTAGCCCTGCCAAGTGTCTTTGTGTAAACTGGCATGGCTCTTACAACATTGCTAGAAGGTTTTCTGCAGTTCAGAAATGGCTTTGCCCAGTTCTACTGTGAATTCTCAACATTTAAGTACGCTGCAAATTTTTAATATTGTTATAATTGGAATTGTGTGTCCTTCCTTATATAACAGAGATGCCTTCACATTTACAATTAAAAATCTCTCTCTAATGTTCAAGCAAATGAGCAAAATTATACCTCACATCACTGCAGAAATTCAAATCTCTACTCAGTTTACCTTTGGGCCATCAGGACCATGGCCTCCAGCCATCCCCTTTTCACCCTGGAGTCCTGAAGCACCTGGTTCTCCCCTTTCCCCTGGATTGCCACGTTCTCCCTACAAAATGGAAGATTATCATTTATTTACAAGGCAGAGTAGAATTCTGGTAGACAAAATCCTAAATACACCACAAGAGCAGTAGAGCCTGTGAACAAATTTTAGGAGAAGTGATTAAATAAAAACTGGTTTTATGCTTTTACTGTTAGAGGTGGGGGAAATATTTTGCTCAGCAAACTAAAATTCTTATTTCACAGCATAAACCAAATCATTAGCTGCTGGTACTCAACACCACTTCAGGAGCTACAAAATTATTAAAGGTGGTAGATTTTACAGAAACTATCTTAAAACATATTCATATTTACACCCATTTTGTTGGTGGGGAAAAAGGACAAATACTGACTTTCGCTGTTAAAGTCCATGGCATGCATCAATTTCCAACCTCACAGAACTGTTATGCACATTTAAACTCTGAAAGAAAACACCTACCCTGGGGCCCAATGGACCAACAGCTCCAGGATCTCCAGGCACACCCTAAGAACAAAATTCACCATTTGAATGAAATCATTATTCATAACTTTATATTTATGGAAATCAGAGACAAACATTTTCATTTCCAAAGTACTGTGAATGTAGATGGCCAGTTCTAAATCCTATCTGTCAATGACAAGAGGTGATAGTCCACTCAGTCCAAGAACACAGATTCTCATAATTATTTTATGCCAAAGCAGTTCTTAGACAGCTTGCAGACCACATCAATCAGTAAGTATTTTGAAAGAGAGTGGGAAATTCAATTAGAGAGAGAAGAAAAAATAAAACTACTTTATAAATTGTATTTTTAATATTATGTTACACATACATTACCTGATCACCTGGCTTTCCTCCCTCACCTGGAGGACCTGGTGGCCCAGGCAAGCCCTGTAAAGAGTAAATAAAATGGTCACTAACATGATAGAAAGTTATGTAAATCCAGACTTAACTAGGACACCAAGATCATGAATGTTGCAGTACCCTCAGTACAAGAGCACACTCTCAGAGATTCCCAAAGGAAAGAGTTACATGAATATTTCACCAAAGTGTCTCCCCCTCTCTAAATCAGATAGCAGCCCTTCCTTAACATTTGCAGGACATCTCAGCCCTAGAAGTAAAGTTCTCTACAAACAGATATTGATTTAATTAATACTTCATTATCAAGACAATTATTTTGCTACATATTTGGAACTTTTTTGGAAAATCTTCAAATTAAAACTGATTGACATCAAAGGTCCTCTCAAGGGATACAGAGCTGGTGTTTAAGCCTTTGCCAGTGGTTTAGTGCACAACTGATATGAAAGTTATGGATCATTAATTATTCTGAACATCTTTGCCTTAGTTCTGAAGTTATATTATGCATCATTTGATTGAATTTTTCCAATTTAAGTTGATAAAGACATGTTTGTTTCTTTTTTAAATTAAAAAAAAAATGGATGCACATACCTGAAACCCTGTAGGACCTGGAGGGCCTTGTTCTCCTCTTTCTCCTGCCAGACCCTACACAAAAGGAAGTAACAAGTAAACAGAAGATAAATACAGGCAGGCTCCACAATTTTTTCTTTTCTCTGAATATGCATATTTTCAATTAGGTATTTATTTGCTATACATTTTTACTCATCCCAGGACAAGACAGCCTATCTAAAAGACGTAATAAGATGTGTATAATTTCTTTAAAATCCTCCCCCTAAAGGTTCTCTGGTAACAGGAAAACACTCAGTCCCATTAAAATCAAGAAAGATGGGAAAATTACTATGATAATTTTTTACTCCTTACACTATTTTTTGTAATAGTAGAAGGAATTAGACTACTAATATATATATTTTAATACAAAACTGGCAATTTTTCTAGAATTATTTTTCTTTAAATGTTCTTGGAATTTTTGCTTGGACTCAGCAACTGGCATGAAGATTGATAAGAACAGAAGCCAAAATATGAGTGAGTAGATGGAGTACCAGGTAGGCAGGCAGGCAGAGAGGTAAAAACTGACTTACTGGTGGGCCAACAGGACCAGAAGGGCCAACTTCACCATCTTTACCAGGAGCTCCCTACATGAAAATGACAGGGGAAGAAATCTTGTGCAGTGAACATACATAACAGAAAAGCACCATTTTCCATAATCACTGCAAATAACAGCCACACTCACCCTCTGTCCTGGGACTCCTGCATTGCCTGCTTCTCCAGGCTTTCCAGGATCACCCTGAATTGCGGAAATAAAAATGACCAGGTTTAGATATTTTTCACCCATAAAATATACAAAAGTGGGTGAAGTCAAAAAGAGATTGCCATACTCACACTACCACCCTTTGGCCCAGGAAGGCCCATGCTGCCTGGCTGGCCTCTGATTCCTATGGAACCTGCTGGGCCTGGACGTCCATCCTCCCCAGGAGCACCCTGCAGAGATAAAGCATTTTCCACATTAAATTCTAAATATATTTATTCATATGAATTTATTAATCCCAAAAAAATGCTTGTATATATAAATAATAAAACATTAACCTGGCTTGGGGCTTCACTTATCAGTCAAAATGTCTTTACAGCAGACATAACAATAACCATGCTGCTGGATTTAACCAAATGCTATGCAATTATTAGAACTGAATCGTGTACAAATAATTTATCATGTCCATGCATCAACTAGGAAAATATGTCCAAAGCATCAACTAGGAAAATATTTAGTTCAAATATTTATCAATGATGCAGCAGCAGGTAAGCAAGAGACACTGTGATACAGACAAAACTAAACAAATGTTATTGGTACTAATTTTGAAGTTAGGAATGTAAAGTAAACTATCAAAAGATGAGCCTTAATAAATAAAGAAAACTCATGTTAATAAAAGCAATTTCAGTGAGGTGGGACCTTTGAATTACTGTGACATTAACTGAAAGGCTAATTTTTGTCACTTACCAAGGGGCCAAGTTTTCCTTCAGGGCCTTGGACACCTGGATTTCCTGTCAAACCCTAAAAGCAGGAATAGTAGTGGTGTTAGGTCTATAATTCTGTAACAATCAAGAAATATTTAAAAATCCCAAAGAAATGCTTGATTGCTGCTATAGCACAAACTTCTCCATGTTAAAGGTCCTCATCCTTTTATTCACTTTACAGTTTCATCCCTCACTGTCTTTGATTTTTCTTCTTCCTATTCTTTCTTGCTTTACACCTCTTGAGCTTCTCATAGGCTCATCTTTATTTCTGCCATGATCTATATCACATTTTACTGTTCCCTTTATCCCCTTTATCTGATATTTTGAATTGTCCTCCAATAATTTTCCTGAAAAAAAATCTCGAGGTGATATGTACCACTCAATCTTCTGTGTTACCAATCACCAATTTAATGAAGGTTGGCCTTCAATCCATGTTACCTGTGGCAATTGTGCTTTACAAACACGTACTTCCTTTGCATCAGCTGTTCTCAATCAGGGCTATTTCTCCTTTTGCTAAGACACAACCTATGCTTCCCACCATCAGCAGAAATAAAGACAGTTCTCTCTGCCTTTAGCCCACTGAAACCAGTCTGCCCTTGCAGAACAGCTTCTGAATTCCCCAGCATTCACTGCTGCCTTTGGAGAATGAAAGGTACCACAGTTTATAGGGTACTGCTAGCAGTCCCTTACCCTTGCACCTGGAAGGCCAGGCTCACCAGGACGTCCAGGATCTCCCTGACCTCCTTTGGGTCCAGAAGATCCTGCTGGACCACGCTCTCCTTGGGCTCCCTAGAAAGACACCAGTGAGCTACTAGTTAACAGCTGGAGCAGTAACAGAGTAGCAGGTTAGATAAAATAGTATCTTCTATTAAGGACCTATTTTTGCAAACAAAGTTACAAATCATTAATACTTTTTCTATTATTAGTTTCCTAATGACTATCTTTTCTCCCCAAAATTATTACTTAAGAGTTTCTCTTCCTTAAAGCAAGTTTATGTAAGCATTTTAGGATCCCTGTATTTTTACCAAGAAGGTAGGAATTTACAGAAGTACTAGACAAATGCCTATGTGAGCCATTTCCCTGGAAGTGTTAGAGCATTTAGGAAAGCCAGATAAACCCATCTTTTTAAGGGATAAGTCTAGAAAATCACACCACACACAAAGAATAGGTAATTTTTCACAGAGCCCCCTCCTACACAGCAATACATAAAGCAATATAGGAGTAGAACAGGTCAATCCTTTACTGTGCACATTTCAAAACAAGGGAGCCTTAAGTCAGGGACAAGCAAGCACAGCTGAACATCATGGGAACTGAAAGTGACTTTTCCCAAAAAATTTTTGTCTCAAAAAATTCAGACCCCTTTTTAGCATTTGTAAATTGGACAAATTTCTGCCTGTTTGCCCGGAAGCAGAAATTTTTAATGGAACACTTCCTTTTTATATGTCTGTATGTATGAAGATTTAACAAACTACACAATAAAAGAGGGACTCTTTTAATTTAATTTACCTTTGGTCCAGGCAAGCCATCAGAACCTGGGAAACCACGGTTACCAGGAGCACCCTAGGAAAAGCAGTAGATATGAGACAACTATCTTAATTCTTACATAGATTATTACAAATAAAGGACCAGATTTATGGATTGAAGATTCAGTTCATTTCCTTACAATTTTCTTACTTCAGTACTTTAACTTGGGGAGTGGAGGGTGGGGTTGTGACTTAAGACTGGTAAAAACATCAGTGTCTCATTCATGCATGCTGGACAGCTCCTTCTGTGTGAACAGCCTCATGGAAAGCCAAGATGAGCAGTTGTGCAGGTGTAGGAAGAAGTCTGCAATGAACTTGTCCTATCTCCATCCTTTCTCCTACCATACTATCCTCGTCACTGAATCTCCAGTGTGAAAAAATAACACACAATAGTAACTACTGCTAGGAAAATAAGGTTGACTACATGCACAATCTAGCTGTAAGAACATCCATGGGTAGGTCAAAAGGTTTTCAGCTTAGCAGCGCATCTCTTAAGACATATTATTCCTCTAGATTTCTTACCCTCTCTCCAACAGGACCTGGTGGACCTACTGACCCTGGATCACCTCGAGGACCTCTTTTCCCTTCTTCACCTATGGGGCCAATGGGACCCTGGGGACCTTGTGGGCCCTAGTGAGAATAAAATGTTATTTTAAAAAACATTGTTAAGCTCACCATTTCTCAGGCACATTGAAACAGACTGTCTTCTGGACACTATAAACATTTTTCCCAATAAAAGAAAAGAAAAGAAAATAGAGATCAGTTAAAAATAACAGCTTTTCAGCATCTGCTTTCCTCTTTTACAATGTTTATAGGCTAATAAACTGTAATTCTGCAATTGGGCTGAACACTGCTTCTTATAATCAGCCACAATAATTTGTACTTTGTCAAGCTGCAAAGGAGTCAAAATTCAGTGAGACTAATAGAAATTTTCAAAGGAGAAGACAGTGGTAAAGAAACTATTACTTCACCTCTATATTTTTGTCAGTTAATACATGATTATTTAACTGGTGAGAAAGAAAAGCTGAAGATTGGTTGATAAACCAACTCGAACTCTGCAGAGTTGGTTTTCTCCCAGAAGTTACATGGCTAAGCCTCTGTGTTTCCTCTTCATCTTAAAAAGCATATGGAGACTTACAGGTTCACCTTTGGGTCCTGCTTCTCCCTTGAAACCTGGGACACCAGGGTCTCCCTGAAAACAAACACATGAATAGCACCAGTAAAGTTAAAAGTCTGCATAAACCACTTCACTTTGTATTATGCCATAAAACAAACATTTCCTAGTTTAGTGACTAATTGTAGGCAGTACAATATGATGCTTATAATGGTTTATCTTTACCATTATGCTTGTTTATTATTATGTTATCAAAAAAAAATCTCTTCTCTGAGGTTTATAAAGACACACTTCTTTTTCAAAGAAGTAGTGATATTTTGGATACACAGCAGATTCACAGGACCTGAGTATGCTACTGCTGTGTTTAAGGAAGCCCACTGCTAATCCCTGTTTCAGTTCCATGGAGCGGCGCGTGCCAGGCACTACAGTTCCCAAAGGGACAAAGACCCCATTACCGGCTGGCCTCGAATCCCGGGGGGGCCGGTGCTGCCCTGTGGTCCTGGGGAACCAGGGGGGCCTGATAATCCAGGGGGGCCTCCAGTGCCTGGAGATCCCTACAAATACAAACAGCAAGCACAGTAAGGAAACACAATCAAAATAAGGAAATACAAGAAATTAACTTACACAATTTCTTCAACAGGAAATATGACTACTTACAGTAGGGCCCTTTGCACCAGGAGAACCATCTGTCCCTTCAGCGCCCTAAAGACACGGTACCAATCATTAGAAATCATTTTAAGGAGATTGGCATCAATCACAAAAGCAGAAGATAGTTATTTTATCCACTTTACAAGACCAGAAAATAAAGGCTATTAAATAAATGCAGCAACATATGGAAATGCTAAAAAGAGCAATAAAGTATGCAAGTTAGTGCGAATTTTAGTGCTGAAGATCTTATGTTTAAGCTTAAGTTTTAAAATATTTTGAAGATTGAGACTGTATTGAGATCGTGTAACTTTCAGTTTTCCAACTTGCAATAAAATAACAAATAAAATTAGCACAAAACATAGGAATGAGACCTGTTTTCCTTGGGGAAAAAAGGTACTTTGAGCAAAACTCTGTTGTCAGGGCACTAAAAACCCCCATAAACAGGTGAACATGCACATGCTGAGCACTGAGGAACTCAATTCAATGTACTCACAGGAAGACCTTGTGACCCAGCTGGGCCCTGAGGACCTGTTTCACCTCTTTGTCCTTGAGGACCTTCGGGACCTCGAGGACCTGTTGGACCTGCTTCACCCTAGGATTCCAGATGAGAAAACAACTTCAGATTATTTTGCTCTAAAATGTAACGCTATAAAGTCATTCAAGAGGAATATTATACTAAGCTTATAACAGAAAAACAATTCATGTTTGAAATAGTTTGTCATCCTTAAAATGCAATTTTTGCTTACCTTATTTTGCTTCTATTACTTCCAGGTGAACACCAACATTAAAAGTATAGACAGGTTTTTTTCTCAATGTATACAAGACAAGGAAACTTTGCAGAAAAGCAGCACTATCCAGGAGTCCAAATAAGATCAAGAACAACCTGTCTCTCTAAAATACCACTAAGTGTCTGTAATTTTACAAGTTTTTTCTACCTTCATTAATAGCAAGGCTGTTAAGATTTAGATATGGCAACACATCTGGGATTGGCTGATTTGGTTTGTTGGTTTTGGGTTTTTTTGCACAGCACAGAGGAACTCATTGTTACAGAAACTACACTAAATTTCAAATCCCTGTAAGATTAGACTGGATGATAAAAAATTCTTGCCAGCATCTTCTTTAAATTTTAATTTTATATAGGAAATATGCCTTTTGGAACTGATGGCTATTAATATCATATCTTCATAAAACAAGTCCACATCTTCGTTGTATAATCTGCTGAGCTTTTATGAGTTCAACTATTCCAATTTTACATCATCTGATGATCAAACTGAAGGTAGCTTCTCCTTTTCAAAAGCTCTAAGCGATGCATCGTGTGACAGCTTTTTTAAACATTTCCTTAGGTAAAATCATGCTGAGCCATACTAAAACATTTTATGACATGCACTACAAGGGCTATCATTTAACTGTACACTCCTCTTGTCTAGACTGTACGTTTTCCAAGAAAGGCTGGAGCAGTTGGAGCGGATGATCCTAGAGGTCCCCTTGTAACCTGCTATTCTATGACTCTATGATTAAGTTGATACTGTTATTAACACTTGTTTCCAGACATTGTCATGAATCTTGCCAGCTTCACAACAACACAAAAACATCTGCTGATCTTGGCTATCTGACCAATTGAGAGTTTCTTCTTGTATAACATTTTCTTATCATGTTTTAGGAGTGTAAAGGGTCAAAGAAGTGCAGCTGGATGCATAAGGAAGCTGTATGAGTTTTCTATCTCTGAAGACATTGGCCTCAAAGCTAAGAAGTCAAAAAGAAAAAAGAAAAAAAAAAAAAAGAGCACTTTCTTGCAAAACAAGAGGGGGGAGTGCCACATAGACAGTGCTACAACAAATGAAAATTTTTCATTTCACAGCTGAATCACTCCAAGCCACAAAAGGTAGTACCTGTAATTTTCTCTGTTGTGATGAACTGCACATCTCTGTTGGGGTTCAGGCATTAACCCCTTACCAGTCTAGATCATCCCAAAAAAGTATTCTTGGCCAAAACTAGAAGTTCCAACACTAGAAGGTCCTGCCTCCATATTGTCTTTGACTTGCCCTCACAACCTCACTTCTAGCAATGTATCTTGCTATTCTTTGAATATTCTGGACAAGATTCCTGAAGCACAGCATGGCCGTCATCTTATAATCACTCCTTGACATAAGAAAAATGGAAAGCAAAGTATCTTAACAGTGGTGAATTGCAATTGCTTCATTTGGCTTTGGGTTTTATCTTCTGTCTGAAGGTCTTAATTAAGACTGATTTCACAGCAGCCTCTGGGGATCTGTACACGTCAGCCTGAGCTCTGTGCAGTCTAGTACATTTTTAGTTGTGTGCTGTTATACATTTTAAAAAGACGCTTTCATTTTTTATTTACCTTTATGCCAGGAATACCAGGAAAACCTGGAGATCCAGTTATGCCAAGTGGGCCCTAGAAAAGACAGACACAAAGCTGTAACTCAGTGGTTTAGATCACACAGGTTAGTATCTCATCATTGGGTAAATATGGGTTTAGAATTACCTGTATTTTTTAGTCATAAAACATTTGTTTATAAAAAAATCAAAATAACTCTAAATATCAGGTTTTTAAGTGATACAAATACATTTTATAGAATTGTGGTGCAGTTCTTTAATAAAGTGTTTGCTGCCTTCAGCAAAGCTACAGCTCTTGATTCACCAATAATGCCTGAATTGCAATGTACACAGTTCACAGTGAACAATTATAGAATTAAGATTCCTAAACTCACAGCAGATTCATTTGAAAGCTGTAAAACACAGACTTTGTATCAAAATTTCAGGGCTAGAGAGACAAAGATATTTCCATTTCCATAAAGTCTCTTGTGCTGCACGAGACATTCAAGAGAACTTTCTTCTGTATTCCAAAGGCTTGGGAGGGCGGCACACAGTGGTTATTAATACTCACTGCAACACTGGTCCCAGATAATTCCTCTTTATCTTTTCCTGATTTTCTGTCTCTTTGTAAGATATGATTCATGCTGAGAAAAAATGTTCTATGTAATAAAGCTCTCCTGACAAACTTAATCAGAACAATCTGTCCCACTGAGCATTAATTACAGACAACATTTCTGCTGTGACCTTGCACTGAATTTCTACAGAACTGATGTAACAGCTCACCAAGTATATTTTTGAAAACCTATGTCCCAGTTTATTGGATCACAAATAATGTCTGCCAAATCTCTCTCTTGTTGCAGGAAGAGTTCCAGGATTATGCTGTACCACTGCACTGACCCAAGTAACAACACATTTCATTAACGCTTTCTCCAGTGAGAAACATGTGCATTAAGGATGAGTATCTCCCTTGTGATACTTGATGGGATTTTCCAAAAATATTAGCCAACCACTTATCATGTCCAGTGAAGCTGAGCTCACATTTTATGCCAAAGAAAAATTACAAGGTTTGTGTAATACCTCCAGCTTGCCACCCAGCTTCCTTTAACTTTATAGTTTGTTTTAAATATTGAAAAAAATATTTTCTTTGTTTGAAAGGTTTTCCTAATAACTAACCTTTCCTTCATGATACACTAAATAATTGAGTTGTGTAGCTTTTTGGCACTTACACTCATCTTTCGAGCTTCTATACAGTTAATTATTTCTTAATGAAGTGTTTAATAAAACAGTCTGTTCATTAAGATGACACAGGTAAATAAATTTTTCTCAGAATTTTGTCACAAGTAAATAAAGAGTATGCACAGAATGAAATTCTAACTGCAAGCAGGTGTGGTTTAGGGTTTTGAAGGGGTTTTCTTTGTGCAGGGCTTTTGGGATGTTTGGTTTGGTTTGGTTGTTGGTTTTTTCTAAGCTGAACATCACAAAATGGTAAAGGCTGACTGTATCAATGGGCAGAAGCTGTTATCCATATCCTACAAGTGATGCTTTCAGGAAAAAAAAAGCAAATACAAATACCACATTTTTAAAGTGGAACTTGGCCTTGCACAAATAGTACAAAACCATTACCAGTTTTCACACGCAAAAGCAACACAAAATTAACTGTATGTGAGAAACATCCCTGACTTACGTGAATTCACACAAATGTATTCTGCAAATGCAGAGATTGGGCTGTGGGATCAAAACCAACATTGCTACACTGACAGTCTGAGTGCAAACAGCCATGTCTTCCTCTGCAGCCCTGCTGCCATGGTGAGAGAACTTCAACAGCCCTGCAAGCCAGGCTTTCTCAGCTTGGCAGACATTCCAACACAGGTCTCTGTCCTTCAGTTCAAAAAGTGACTGTCCTTAATTAAAAGGCCCCTTTACACATCTGGTAATGGAACAATTGCAGGGAGCAAATTGTGCTATCAGTGAGTGCCTTTCTTCTTGCTGACAACAAGCCATTTGCAGCTTTGCAAGTGAAGGAAGATAACATTCAAATATGAACTGCTTTATATTGCAGTGCATGCACTTGAGGCACTTTCCTCCCCACCATATGGGCTCCATAAGAGCAGCAGAGCATCACCTCCCCAGGAGAGGCTATGGGCAACTCCTCTGCAAATTAAAACCTTCAGATGAAGTAAACTACAGAGGAAAATTTTGCAGAGGGCAGCACTAAAAGTAAAATGAGTACAACAAGGAATCATTCTCAGATAATTAATTCCAGATGCACTTAACTGATACCAGCAACTGCCAACTTTTTTCTTTTTTTCTGGTAGTGTCAAAAGGCAAGTGGAAATATAGAGTGAAAAAGTGGTTGATTGAGAACCAATCACTTACCATTGGGCCTGGCTTCCCAGGCATACCATGCTGGCCACGTCCACCCTAGACAGGAAAACAGAAAACACAGAGTATTTGTAAGAACTCTACCTATTTTTTAATTATTTATTGTCAGCATTTGTGATAAAACTATATCTACTAAGGTGATTGAAGAAATGATGGATTGCACATTCCTCCAAACACTGGCATGGAAAACTTCTGGAAGAAATTATGCTCCCATTTGAGTTAATGGATTTCTCTATTTTCAGAAAGGACAATATTTTGAGAGTGTCATTGTATGGTGCACATGATACAAGTGGATCATATAAAAGTCATGGGGAGAAATGCCAGAAAAACAATACTTGACACTGGATATAAAAGCAGCAGGATGAAAGTTCTAATTCAAATATGATCTCATGTCAAGGATAATCCCTTTTTTGCTGAAAATCAAAATATTTTTAAGAAGATAGCCTTATTATCTGAAATTAAATTTTTATATTTCATCTAAATTAAAATCTGAATTGAAAGACTTAATCTTAAATTTCATTTTAAACCTTTTTCCAGACAAAATTGAAACATTATTTCCTGTTCAGTAATTTTTGCTGAAAAGAATCTCTCACAAGAAATCCAACAGAAACATAGAAGACATTTTTATATCCCAGAAAATCATACTGTGAGGGTATTTGGACTCATGGGCAGCTCTGCTATGAGAAGTTACCATATAGTTACCACTCTCATTTTAAAAGTGTTTTTAACTTTTGAAATGTATAGTACAGAAGTCACCTCACAAAACTGCTCAACCCTAACTTTCTTAAGCTATAGCAGAACTCACACCATAAGTGACTAGGAAGTCACATGAGCTAACACTTTCAGGCTCGGGGATTTAAATTTAAGTGAACAAGAGAGGAATTATGAGACAAGGAAGATTCTACTTACAGGGGCACCCTGTGGTCCAATTCGTCCTCTTTCGCCTGGCATTCCCCTAGGTCCCTTGAAGAAAACAAAAAGTGCATTATTCAGGAGGTCATCATGTCAGAATAAAAAATGGGTTGTTTTTTCACCCCTGCAGGAGTAACTTATCTTGTCCTATAGCAGAAAAGAAGTAGCAGCTCATAAAAATCCTTACAGCTTCACAGGCTTGCCCAGTGGAAATTTAATAAACTGTAATTTCTGTTTTTCCATTCCAACAGTATTTCCAGTTTTAAACACGTTAGAATAAATTCTTTATATTCTTACCGGTGACAATAATGCAACTTCTTTCACTAAATCTCATTCACAAATTAGATTCCACTTCAGGGATATTAAACTCTACACAAAACATAGTGCTTCACAGAGAGATGCCATTATCTGACATCAGAAAAAGGCTTTACTTCCAGGAGCACTGCTGAGAGTCAATTTTTGTCATGTAACACTACTCATGCATATTCAGTTGTCCAAAACCACATGTGAATGAAAATTATTCTAAAAAATTTTTCTCCATTTCACTTCCAGGTCAAGCATACTTACCCTCACCACAACCTCCAAAACCCTCTGTCCATGGTTTTCTTAGCCATTTCATTCCTGATATAAATTACTCCAGTTCTACCTCAGAGCAACCCAAGCCAGTATTTCTCATGTTGAAATCACTCCACATGAGGCATCAACATGCAAAAAGAAAACACTATCACCCAACACTCATGTGAGTTGGGAACTATCATCACACCTACAGCCAAGTCTCTGCTGGGCCTTCTGATTTACCATTATTACCTATGCCTGTGAATGGAAGGGAGGAACAGCTTACAGTGGACCAAATTCACTGTCAGAGTAACAGAAACAAAGTCTTCATGAAGAGAAAGTTCAGCTCCATGATCTCAAATGCAGATATCAAAGCCCTGCAATTCCCACTGGCAGCAGTATAGACAATCACTTCTGCAACACCCAGCACATGCGACACTCACTAGAGGACCTGTTGGACCCATGGCTCCCGTTGGTCCAGACTCTCCCTAGAAAAGGAAATGAAATTATTAGAGAAATGGGTGAAAGGAAAATGGAGTCACATCTCACCCCTGTCCTCTGTGCTTATGTTGGACCTCAGGGGCAGATTTGCACAGGTACCTGTGTGCATCACACCTGGCAAGGACACTGCTCCTCACACTGATGGAAATGCCATGTTTATGTGTTCTCAGTGTTTATGTGTTCTCTGCCAAGACTGCTGCTGTTGTTGCCTGCACAGAAAGTGGTAGGCAATCTTAGGAAAGAAATCTTTTCTCACACAAACTCTCCTTAACTACTAATCTCACACTTAAATTTAGATTTTCAAAGATTCACTTCATTTACTACTTTTTTAATCTAAAGGAATAATTCTCTCCCACATTCAATTATCACCTATGCCAGGCCAAAAATGTTTCAGCACCAGCACTGATGAAAGTGGAAAAGCCTGAAAAAGTGTTCTATTCTCTTTTAGAACATCTTTTAACCTATCTTGAAAGGACTGGCTCCAGCTGGCTATCCTGTGTTACCACTGCTTTGATCTGAAGTTGTAAGAGTGGTGCAGTGCCAATGGAGATGAAAAATTCTGAGAATAAACTAATAAAATAGTCTGTTTGATTACAATACATCTCCTCTCCAGTGCCTGTTTCTTTTAAACCAATCTATCACAATTTGAAAGAGAAAAGCCAGGTTTTAGTTTTTATGCATTGCTTTATTTGATTATATTAAAAAATGTTCAACTTGGTCCCATAGAGCCAACAGGAACCATGAACTGTCCAAGTGGAGAACTGCAAGATGTGCATGGGCCCTTTGTTAACAGACTCTGCTGTTCAGTATTACACACATGTCACAAATGGAGCACTCAGCTCACCCAGTGATCCCTCACAGGCCTAAAGCAGCTCCAGCTGCAGCTGGGACTGGCACTTTTGAATTCTATCCCCCATATAAAGGTCAGAGAGGGTACAAAGCTGTGTTCAAAAGATGTCCAGCCTTTCAGGATTTTGGTATTACACAAAACATGCTTAATCATTTATTTGTTTTGGCCATAAAAATACCTTTGCTCCAGCTGCTCCAATTTCACCTTTTGGACCATCAAGGCCTTTCAATCCCTGTAAGTTATAAAAATACAAAGAAATTGTATTTATATATGTACACACAGAGAGCACTCCCACTATTATTGTTAAAGTAACTTGATATTAAAGTATTAAGAATGGATCTGAGGTGGTAAGAGTAAGAAAAGAAAAAAAATGAAGAAAAAAACCCACATGGAATAAAAGTTTTTAAACATTTCCTAAATGGAAACCATTTGTACAAGGTACATTTCCCTGGATTTGGTTTCCTTTTTAAAACAAAAAAGTTTTTTAAAAAATCCTAAAACAACAAGGAGGAGGCTCTGAGCCATAGGAAACCAATTTATTCCTCCCTGAAGTAAAATTCTGGCCAGAAAACTTGGTAATTTGTAATCACTCCATGTTGCAAACATATCCACCTCTCAAGTTCCCCACCCTAATGTAAGACTTGCCAACAAAGTGAGAGAACTGTCAGGTTTGCGCCTCCTGAAGCTTGGCAGGGCTCATGCAAGCTCCTTCCAGATTCCCAGAACATTTGAAATAGAGTAGAAACGCACTGGAGCATGTAATACAAAGGTCAGCTTAAAGGGGAATTGTACTGATTTTCTGCAAGGCCCTCTTTCTCTCTAGTGCCAGTATTTCTGCTACAGTTGTCTCGTCTGTAGTGTAGGCAAATTCTGCACAGATACAAAGAAAAATCTTCATTCTGAAACTGGCAGGAAATATCATCTATATCAGAGGGAAACCTTGTCTCTTACCCGGTGACCCTTGAGACCTGGGAGACCAGGAGCACCAGGAAAGCCTCGAGGGCCCTAGGTCGGAAAAAGAAAAAAAAACAAATATAATCCTGATTCTGCAGATAAACCCAGCAATCATGGTACTAAGAGGGATAAGGGCAGCAGCAATACTAATATTGCTAATACTTCTTCACCTTCATCATAATGAGGAGCAGCACTTGAGCAGCTCACAGATGATACAGCCTTGAAGTTATTCTCAGCATTACATACATTTTCACTGACATTAAAAGCTTTATCATTTATATTGTTGTGTGATCAAAGTTCAAATTTCAGCAAAAGTAGTGTAGTAAGATGAGTGGCAGGTCAAGTTTTGAGGGTTAATATAGACAAACATTAATTAAGCTGAGATCAAAATTCAGAGCAAACACTTAAAATTAGCTAGAAACTCAGACCTGCAAACTGTACCTGTTCTTTCTTTCAGAATATGTCAGTCCAGAAACATGATAAACAACTGCTACCAAAACATATTTAGCAACTAAACCAAAGCTCTCTTGCACTTAGCTTCCCTCCAAGTTTCTCTGGAAAGGCTAACAGAAATGCCTTGTGTCCGAATATTGGCAACATGAATTGAGAGCAGAAATCTCATATAACAACAGTTATCCTCTCAGCAACAAAGCAAACACCAACCTGGAGCCTAGGAGTGAGCTAAGACAGGGACTTCAGATACTGACTGGCAGAACTTTGCACTCATAATTAAAAGCAATACTGATGAGCCACATCAGGATGAAGCAATAAGGAACCAGTATCATATGATAACATATGATTACTTTGCTAAAATTTCAATTATCATGCTCTTACTGGAGATCCTGGAAATCCAGGCTCACCGGCTTGTCCTGGTCTACCAGGTTCACCCTAAGGAAAGAGAAAAGGAACACATTAAAACTGGAGATTTGAAAATGGACTTTGTGTATCATTCTTCCACTCAAACAAATGAGGACATTCACATCAATATTATGCAGCCCCTCTTTGTTGTAACAATGTCAGTGAAATAAATCACCTGCATATATGCCTAGCAAATGTGCATTAGACACATTAACTCACAAAGTGTTTTTAACCAAGAACTGGGAAAACTGAAGGCTGAGGCCACAATGTATCCCAGTCATCAGGAGATGGTGCTGCCACTGGGTTTTCCTGGGAATTAATGAGTCAACTTTCTGTCATCTTCACACAGAGCATCAATTTGCTGTTATTTCCCACTACAGCATTGTAGCTTGTGATTCTCCTTCTATTTAAATATTTTAATACATGTATCATTTAGTTCTAGGACAGTGACTATTTTCTGTGTATTGCAATAGCAAAAACAATATGGTGAAACCAACAAGTATATTTTGAAGATGAATCAAAGCTCTTCAGAGTCACAGCCAAATATTCCTTTACATGCATCAGTCAGTTCAAATATACCCAGGACACCGGAATGCAGGAATATGAAAGGCTTCAGAAAAATAATTTCAGGTCAGAGAGAAGGCAAAGTGCTTCACAAATGCAATTAAAGACACCCGAACAAAGGAAATGGGGGAAGTTCTTAGAGCAGTGTCAAGATTTGACTTCCCTGCACTGAGAGTTAACTGTTGCCAAGGATTCTTAGAAGTCCTTGTACAGTTTAATGGGAAGGTAGCTGTTACACAATTAATTTGTACAGTTTAATGGGAAGGTAGCTGTTACACAATTAATTTCTAGGCTAAAATAGCATCTCCAGTTTTCTAACTAATTTCCAAATTATAAATTACAAACATATATTATATATATTATTACATATTATATTATTATAAATGGATTTACTGTGATTTGCAAATAACTAATATACACCCACCAGTAAGGTCTTGGGCTACTGTTGAGCAGTACATATACAACCATATAATATATATAAAACATACATTTTACATATATATGTATGCATACATGGATAAAGAAAAAACATCAGTTAGGAACATAATCAATTATCATTTTTAAAATAAGTTAAATACTAAAATCTTATCCAGACACACGTGTGTGCTACCATTACAGCTCTTCTAACCCAACATGCAATCCCAAAAGAGAGGAGATGCCTCCAAGTGACTCCCTGTGATTTATTTTTATGTTTGATTTCAAGAAAGATTATCTCATTTAAGAACGTAGTGAGGCAAGAAATAGAGATGGTGCTAGACTTTAGGTATGATGATGACATGTAAGGAAAAGAAAGGAGGGGTTACGAAATGGTTGCCAAGATTCACAGTTGAGATGCTGGATTTAATGAGGAGTACAATTACAAAGGAAAGCAGACAATAGTAGCTAGAACAGGCACATCTGCTGGTTAGTCACTGCCTCACAGATGCCAATGTTTGTTTTATTAAAAATAGAACAAGATACAAAGAATAACAAACTTACATCTTCACCAGGTTTGCCTGGAGGTCCCTCTGGCCCACGAGAACCAACTGGCCCCTAAGAAATTAATATATTTGTTGAGAAGTCAGTTTAGCCATCACTTAAAATATCTATTTACTCCATTTCAAAGCCTGGATTTACAAAAACAGATGTAGAAAAAGGACGATTTTATGCCTAAGCACATTTGCTCAGCTTTGTGGTGCTCTTTCTAACCATCCTGACCCTAGAAAACCTGCATTATAGTATAAGAAAATACAGGATGGATTCTTTAGGAAAAAAACCCAAAACATTAAAAATCACAGTTGCTGTTTGCTTCAAACTTCTGGCTCTTGCTTTTACTTTTGAATCATTTTGTTGCCTCAAAAAAAATATTTTCATCATCTTCTGTGTAAGTTACACTATCAGGTATGGTTTTACCAGTGCCTAACCATTCTCAGGCCTGTGCTGGAAAAGTAAGAATGATTGTTTCTAATATCATTGCTATTTACATTTAAAACAACTCAAATTCACTGATCCATGACAACATGCTTTGAACACCACAACTCTTCACTGATGTTACTTAATAGTTTCAGCTGAAACAACATGACAAAAATTCTGTTCTGAAATTAAAAAGTATAGCATATTTGCAATTCTGTTGTAGAAATGTTTGCATTTATTGGTCTTACCATAGGTCCTGGATCTCCAGGTTCACCAGGTGGGCCTGTGGGACCAGCGCCACCCTAAAATTAACCAAAGATTAATACAGTTACAAATTCCAAAAGCAATTATAAGGATATAATTTAAAATCCATGACCAGGAAAATCACAGCCTATGGCTGAGAGTCTGGATTCTAATTCAGAACCAGTTCACATTTCCACAGGAGTGAAAGTTGGATACTAAAACCCCTCAAGCTGTAGATAAATCTTGTGCCATACACAAACCCCACTGGAAACTTAACACCATGCCAATACTGCAACAAGAACAGCCTCCATTTTCATTGCTGCTCACTCATTAAAAAATGAGTAGTGTTAAAACCCTGTTAAAGATTTAATAAACTGTTCTTTTGGAGCCAATTCCTGTGTATAGAGTCCATCTGGAGCAGAGCCCTTGTTTAAATTCCCTTCTGGATGAAGGTGCACTCAGCCACAAGTCACTGAGGATGGACGCTGCCCCAGAGATGCACAAACCCCTCTCACCACAAGCTCTGCCTTCAGCTCTGGCCAATTTAATCCCCTCAGGCGAAGCACTCACTTGTTTTCCTTGGAGACCCTGAGGACCTCTTGGACCCACTGGACCCTGTTGAACACACAACTTGTTATACACTGGAAAACAACCTTCCCCAAGCAAGATTCACCCTACAAAGGGCAAAATGGCCTGATAGTGACCACCAGCATTTCTACAGTCTGAAAGGTTTCTACTCAGAAAACTGGCATTATGAAACAAACAGATGTTGAATGAAATCTTCAAAGTCCAAAATCCACAGGAATGTAATTTCATTAGCAGCTGAAAATATGGACTTGGCTGCTTCCTCCAACCTCATAGTCTCTGGAATCACAATAACCAAACTGTCTGTCCAGCTCCATGAAAGAAATGTAGTAACAAAATAAGAGTTGAGGGGAATAGTCTTCACTTGAAGGGAATGTCATTACCCAGATGAATCTCATAATGGAATCAATGACAAAATAAATTAATCTTCTTGTTCTCAGTCAAACTGAAAAGCAGTAATGAAAGGATGTGTTTAAATGTATCATACAAACCACCAAAAGAGCTTTCCAAATCATTGTGGTTAGTTACACAAAACTCAGATTGTCCCTTAGAAAGTGCCATGGTACTTTTAGGAACAATCTCAAACCTAATTGTAACTTGTAACACAAAACATTATCTTATTTTAAAATAATTATCTTGGTTCTAGGAATACAAAAATATCTGTAACAGACAACCACTCATTTTGACAGAAATTCAAGACTTATGTCCTTTAAAATTCAATATTTTTTTACTAATTTTTAAAATGCAAATGTAGAAGAGTTATCAATGGGCCATTAAAAAAAAGCTAATGAACATAAGAAACAAAACATTCTTTCAGCTGTCAGTTACTCAGTTTACAAAGGAATGAAAAAAGAATGTCATATAACATGACAAAGAGCAAGTGAATGCCAACTGACTTTAGCAGACTTTATGTAAGGCCATAGATATATTAACATTAAATTTAACCATATTTGAAAATGATAAGAGAAGAGGCAGAACAAGAGATGCAGCACCTTGAGAAAAACTGAGTGAAAGGATTAAGCAAAACAATGAAAGCAACAAAATAGGGCAGACTTGTGGAACAAATCATTTTATGTTCAGAAAGCAAATTCACTGAAGAGAGACATTAATCATAAAGTTCTTTGAAGAAATCACTGCAAAAGTTAGTCCTAAGGTAAAGTATCAAATTATCTTTGGAACCTTTCATATGGCATTGGAACTGGTTATGAAGGCTACTAGTAGGGACTTGGATAAGATTCAGGTGGGCAAACTCATGGGCAGTACAATCACTAAAGGAGGGTTTCCTTCAGAATGAATGTTAAAAATATCAGCAAAGAAGGTAAGAGTATTTCCAAGGTATCAAATGTGAAGAGAAGTATTATTAAGAAACAACCCCAAGAGCTCCAGAAGAGATAACTTAGGGTGGTGAAACAGCTCTCACAGACAGTAGAAAATGTCAGTGTTACCATTAAGTCCCCAGTAAAGTAAAGGGTATGTCTAAACAGTGAGAGATGCCAGTGAAAAATCTGGGCCTACTGGAGAAACAGGAAGTCTGTTTTGAAACAACAAAGCACAGATTTGAGTTAAGAGCTGGTTTTGAAAGTCATTTTTTCTAATTACTATCAAAAAATCCCTGATTTGATATCACATGTGAAAAGAAGTTACATATTCATTAATTCTGTTTTGTGTTATACCTGACAACTTTCAGTCACTCTGCAGTGACTCAAGAGGAGCTGGTTTTTCTCCTGTCCCTTACTCTGAGTAGCTGCTATATTTCAGAAGAGACAGATAGAGGTGGGAGAAGAAGCTGACATTTAACAGAAAAACACTTTTTTCCCCAGGTACTGCGCAAAACTCTACTAGAATATACTGTGCATCCAGGTTTAAGAAGCACAGTGCTGTAGAGGATGAATTCCCTTTTGGGTTTTTGAACATGCACTCCACTTCCAGCCTCTCTTTCTGTACAGGGCTAATGTGGTCTTACCACTGCACCAGGCATCAGTCCCATCTGACTACCAAGTCCAGACTTCTCATCCAGTCCTGCCATCTGAGCTGAAAAGGGCTGGAAAAATAAGATGGGTGATTTTAGCTGTAAGTTATTGTGATGGTTTGTAAGGCAAAAATCCATGCAGTCACATCTTCATCATTTACCTTGCTTTTGCAGTGATATCAGCTCAATCCTTGGTTTAAACACTAAGCCAAAATTTGTCTCTCCTGTAAATTTGAGGTGTTTAAAGCTTCAAAGACCACATGAATACATTATATGCTTATTATTCTATTTCCAGGGTATTCACTTTAATGTTAAACAAGTATAAAATGACCAAAAAAGAGGAAAGCTTCCCACTAAATTAATTATGGTTTTTCATGACTTACAAATCTAGACCAAAACTGCCATATTCCTTCACATCTTCTAAGGCTTCCTTTTTTTCCACTTATCATGCTTCAAGTTCAGAAATTGCTTAAGATAAATGGAAATATAACTGATTTCATGATGACAAATTAGAATTTTTAAGCATCTTGCCCTTATCCAGCAAAGCTGAAAGCCACTGCTGTTCCCATCAATTAACAGAGACCAATGAGCTAAAGAAGGGAGAAAATTCAGTGCCCCACTTCTTATGCAAGCAAGTAGTTGAAATCAGCAGTTTTATTTTGCTTCATTCAGAGCTAGAGCTTCATTCACAGCAGGCCAGAGCTTACAGGGGCTGAGAAAAAGCAACACCCCAAACATAGATTCAAATCTCCCAAAATTTACAGTTCCTCATTACATTGGTCCCCAAACACATTTCTAAATGCTGGAGATTGCCTGAGGTCAGAGACAGGAATACAGACAAAAAATGTCTTAGATTTCCTGCCACACCTTTCTTCCTTATTTTCTGTGGAATTCTATGTAGGATAACAGCCTAGCATCCATTACAGTGCTTCTGTGATTCTAAGAGATTCCTGTGTGCTGAAGATATTTACTTGGGCTGAGTCTGCTGGATTCAGAACTGTTGGGAAATGTGTCTACGTCATGAAATGCTGCCCAAAGTGGCAACCTATTGGCCTAACATGAATATTGCAGATTTTTGTCACTATAACTATTGTTTTCAGTAACATCTCAGGAACAATGGAATGAGAAATTATAACAGGCGTCAAAACAGCAATAAATGTGTAACTGAACACACTTGACAAATTCAAATATGTATTTAATTATCAACCATAATTAGTATCCAATAGAAGGAGGAGGAGAAAAAAAGTTTTGCAGAATACCTTGTCTGTATCTATAAGGCTGGTTAGCATTGCTTTCACAAACTTTCAATTTTCTCAATGTTTGTCTGAATACTTCCAGCAAGAAGTATTATCAACCACATTTTAGTTTCTCTCATTAGTTATTTCTAATTCATTTATCTTAATTTTCACTTTTCTATATTCCTGATTTGGTGCACACATTTCCTCTGTACTATTGCTCAGATGCCTTGGCTGGTGGAAGTAAAAGAACCCTCGTGGTGGTTCTAGGTTAGGGCAGTTTGGCTTTGCTAGATGCTGAACCTGCTGTGAAAGGTGCATCCTTTCCCACGTTTCTCACATTGAACTTGTCCCAGTTTTTGGCAGAATTTGCAGTGCCACTATCTGCTGGCCCTTGTGACTGGGAGACAGGAAGTGTGGGCACAGTGTTCTGTGGTCACGGAACCAAAGGCAAGTCACAGTTTATATCGTGTGGATCTGGTCCAACACTCCACTTTGAGCTAGAGCAAATGTAAAACTTACCCTGCTTATTCCATCTGGTCCTGGGTGAGTAGGATGCCCTGGAGGACCAGGGTCACCAGGCTGGCCAGGGATACCAGGTTCCCCATCAATCCCTTGAGGACCACGAGGACCCTACAAAGAAAATCAGGAATTCCAGCAGTGTGCAAAGGTATTCACTGAAATAACTGCAACTGGCAAACACTTGCCTCTTTGGGATAAATCTGCATTTCTACAAGAAATCTGTATTTCTACAAGAAAGACCTTCAAACAAACAACATCCCTAAAGCTCTGTTCCCATCTTCAGATCAGAAGCATTGATTGAAATTTATGAATCCAACACTTAAGAAAACTGCAGGAATTTCTATCACAGGCTTTTTTATAAACTCAGGCTTCCTATCATTCCACACTAGAGTATACTATTCCTGAAAAACTCTTTGGCTTTGCCCACTGTAAAGAATGAAGTTAATTCACTTCTAAAATGAATACAGCTCAGGAAAGTGTAAATATACACAGAGGCTTAGGAAACTCCAGAATAATGCTGGATTTTTAAAGCCTACTTGACATCATGAACGGTTTAGCCAGTTCATAGCACTGTTGAATTCTCAACACAGTTATAATGCCAGAAATGCAGGGAAAGTTACCTGGTGTGAAGTCACCTCTAGCTAGTATTTACAGAATAGGTTAGAGCCCATCCTGCGGCTCTCATTTTATGTGTCTCCCACTTTTAATTCCTAAACTGCATTCAACTTAACTCATATAAGAACTCAAATTAAATATGGAGGCAGCTAATAAAACATTAGCTGAACAAAATGAGTAGTAATGGGACCAATACAGACATGCTTCAATCATAAATACAGACTTTAAGTGCTTGTTACTACTTTTCTTCACTGGAATAACATACTTGACCAAGGCAAGATAAAGTTTTAGACTATGGAATGAGCTCTTCCATGTTAAGGATCCTTAAACATAGACTTTTAGAAGCCTGCCTCACTGAGTCATCTTTTCAAACACAATTAACAATCAGACTGCTGGGATTTCCATGATGTGAGGGCTGTGTCTGCAACACATTTCAGTGGAATTTATGTCTGAAGTGGTATGGTTTGAACTAGTATGGCTCACAGAAGGAGCAGTGAATAGATGGTATTCTGAACAAATGAGGTCTGTGCATGTTGGATGGAAGCAGAAGGTTTTAGCACAAAACTTCATACTTAAATGTATCTGTTATAAACACAAGTACACACTGCCAAACCTAAAAGTGCTTACTGTCCCAAGGAGAAAAAGAATGAGATACCTTATTTGTTTGTTCTCAAAACAAAAAGAAAACAAATCTAAGTATTAGAGAAAAAAAACCCACAAAATCACAGCTGGCTATAAAGAATTTGGCAAGTCTATGTCTTTGCCAATTTTCAATACCCACACAAGACACCTTAACAAAATCTAATAAAGAAAAAGGCCTTTTTAATTTTTTTTTTAGAAAAGGACCTACTTTTTAGTCACCAAAACTCAAGCTGGTTCAAAAGCAAAAATGCAACTGCATATGTCATTACCAAGGTCAAGTAACTAGTTGTACATAACCAGTTTGGTGGGGTTTTTAATAAAATATTGATTATAATTTATTTATTTTACAGCATCTATACGTTATATACGTATAGAAAAAAACCCTTTCGTTTTCTTACACCAGTTCAAGCTCAGTAAGGTTAAAAAAAAAAAAGAGGAAAAAGGAAAAAGGAAAAAGGAAAAAGGAAAAAGGAAAAAGGAAAAAGGAAAAAGGAAAAAGGAAAAAGGAAAAAGGAAAAAGGAAAAAGGAAAAAGGAAAAACATTCTCACAAATGCCACGAGGTGGCACCATTAAAACACAATTTTCCCATTCTGGCCCACTGCTGCTGCTGGTCAGGAAACAATTAAAGGTTTTGCTTATAAAAAAATAAAAGGAAAAAGAAGCTCATGGTAGGACACTCCCAAATTTCTATTTACTTGAACTGCTACTGCAAGTAAAATTGAGTGTAAATCCACACGGAAAGAAAAACATATGAATGGGTCTGAGGATGTCCAAGTTTATTTTCTGTCCTCAAAAGACCATTTGTTAACAACTAAAATGTCATCATGCTCCAAAACTCCCCCTCCCTAGATATACAGAATACATCCCTAGATGCATTTTGAAAATGCAGCCATACTATTCCCTAGCTGTCTCTCACTGTTACACTAACAAAGAATCTGGTGTAAAAAGTATGCTAATATTCCTGAATCCATGTTACATCTAAGGGTCCTGCTTTTCTAAAAGGTGGAGATCCACACTAAGGTGAGTTCTTTCTGCTCACTAGTCAGCAGGAGCCTGACTTGAAAGAACAACTAAAAACAATCTGAAGAAATAAATAAACTGCTTGGAAATGTGCTCAGCGCATTAGTAACGTCCCCAGTCAGTAATGCATTTAACCAGATTAATTTTACAAGAGCAGTCTGTACAAGATTATCTGCTCCATGAGGGTTTTTTTCATAACATAAACTGCAGGTGTGAGCTAACATTTCTTTTCCACAAGTAAAAATAAACCCCTGCACTAGTAGTCACTGTGTCTCAGTGCTTTTGGTCTCAGACCCACACTCTGGCATACACACAGCTCATCAGAACCTCTGAGGATGGAACTTTTGCAAAGAAGCTGACTGCTTCTCAATCTGTGTTATTCCTTGAAAGCAGAATAATAACCGGTGTCAAAAGGATTCAAAGCCATTTACAGCTTTTTGGGATTTTAGGTGCTTGTGGCCACCACTCTGTAGAGACAAAAGGGATGCATGGCAGGAATCAGAATTTATTTAGCATCTCATTGGCAATACTGCATTTTAGGAAAGCACTTCAGACACAGCCTCATTCAGAAAACACAAGTCAAGATTTCTCTGTGCACCCCAAGACTGCACAACGACTCTCAGAGTTCTATTAAGCATTTTGATACTCAGTCTTCTGACAAATGTCTTCTGGAGATCTGAAGAGCAGCAGTAGCTTGGCAAGCATGTCAGAGAGGCTGCACATTTCCTGCACTGCTTTAACAATGTCATTACCATCTCCAGACAACAGGCACACACTGGAAACAGGGCAAGGGAGTCTGGGATAGGCCTATGCCTAACCTCAGTATTGGCTTGCTCTCTCCTGAGGGCTAGGAAAATATCCACATTGAAATTACAATGATTTGACTCTCCAATCTGCTTTTAGCAGCTTCTGTTCTTCAACCTAGCTTTTTGAAAAGGAACATGTCATCCTGGGGTATTTTCAAGCACTCCTTTTTGGCCTTTCTGTGGTTCTCCACATGCAGACACCGAAATTCCCTTATGAAGTCTTTATTTCCACTGAGCAATGCTGGTTACATTATTCACCAGCATACCAACAAATGTAGTCACATATTAACTCCTGCTAACTTCTGAGCTTTCTGCAGTGCTCTGAGCCACACAGCTCACACTGCTTCTGCTGCACAGCAGTCACCAGCAGGCAGCCATCAAGTTCTAATCAAGGGAATGTGATATTCTAGTTCTGTCTGAGAATGTTTGTTGAGAAAGTATGGTTGTGGTGGAATTACTGCTAAACCTCTGTCCATTCCTCAAAATATTCAGGTTTCAATCTACCCCAGTAATGATGAAGTACAAATGTTTTCCTCTTTGTTACCTGATTCCTGGAAAATACGAGGACAGTTTTGGTAACTCTAGAAGACACAGAGACAGTTTAAAGCCATTTAATCTTTTGAGGTTGCTTCAGGTACTTTATTTCTGAGATATTTAATAACTTACAGGTCTTCCCTTTGGTCCTCGTTCTCCTCGTGGACCCTGTGAGCCTGGAGGTCCCTAAAAGAAAGACCAGAAATATTAAGTCTCTTTTAAACTGCCTAATGATTTAAAAAGATCTGCAAACATGAAATCCAATGCTTATTTGAAAATTAATTTATGGGTTTTTTCCTACATCATCATGAAGACAACAGCTATAATAACCAAGTATTCAATATTTCTTCTCAAGTAGACATTGTCCAAAGAGAGTAAAACCATGATGCAGAGATCTAAAAAATGGTTTCATTTCTCATGTCCTCCACAGGTTAATCCAGCAAAGGTTTTCTGAATGCTGGGTTTGAGACACCCTCCCTGCTAGCCCAGGACTGCTGTGTGCTCAGCCACAGAACAGAGCATCCTGCAGCTCCTCCTGCTCCTGCTTGGACCCTGCTGGGGAGGCATTCCCCAGCATCCACCCAGCACTAAGGGCCTCAGATGTCCATGTGCCACAATCCATTCACTCAGGCACAGGCTGACTTGACACTGGGAAAAACATCCCATCATCTTCTTGCCTCCTCAGAGCCAGTGGCTCTGCAGATAGCACCCACTGAGGTGTGGAAGAATCCAGAATCCTCCTTCATATCACCCTCCCAGCACAAAGCAGGCATGGCAGGCAGTGGCAGATGCCTCATCAGAGAAGCAGAAGATCAAAAAGTACTCACGGCTGGTCCCGGGCGGCCTCGTATGCCTGAAACCTAGAGCAGGGAACATAAATCAAAGTCACTACACGTCATGGCTGCATCTGTCCTGACTGCCCTACAGAAAATCAGTCATTGAAAAGCAAATAGCAAGGAAGGACATTAAAGTACCAAGCAAGTTAAAAGGCTTTTTAGGGAAAGGGGGAAAATGTAGTAAATATAATTTGCACTAGTTATCTTCCAGTTTGGAGTCTTTTTATTAGCAATGTTAGGAAAATCTTAGAACTATCACTGCTCCTCTAAAAAAGATTAAATAAATAAGTGAATTACAACTGTTTAGGCTCAAATTATTGATTGTTTAAATCTGTTTGTCTTCACACTAGAAAGGAATAAATAGGTAATCAAATTATATTTCACCCCTTTCTAGATACTAACTTACCATTACACTTTTACAAAAATCTAACCATAAAAATTAAAGATTATGGCAGAAGAACTAACAAATAACAGGAATTTCTAATGTTATATATGTGAAACAGCATACTTAATTCCACTCCTTTCATTCCTAGGGTGTACAGTTTTGTTGTATTTACTTCATTACTGAAATTTTGCTTTAAAGCACTAATATGTGCACTTCTAGAATGTGCTGATGGATGAAGAAAATAGTGACTTACAGGTGGCACTATTCCAGGTTCTCCTTTTTGCCCCTGTAGGAAAAAGACACCAGAACATCAGATGCCAGAAAAGAAGTGCAAGTACAATTACCAGCACTAGTTTCAGCAATACCATCCCTGTGACTGTGATAAGAGTAAGGCTTCCTTAAAAATACAAGACTAATTTAAAGTACCCGTGACAAATAATTCGTGTTATTTTAATGACTATGGACACTGATTAAATGAAGGCCATAAATTAACATTATCCTCTAGCTGCATAACATACTGTCTGAAAGAATTAAACTAAACTAACTTTTCTGTTAGAACTGCTAGAAAGTGCTAGAAAGTACATTGGAGCTTGGTTGTTGGATGATTTGATTCATGTGAAATACAGAGCCTAGAGCAGCCTTTAGATTCCATTTCTTCAAGATATTAAATTAAAATACATATCATCAAATCCATGGATATAGAAATCCATCTGCAGCCTAGGGACAGGTTATTGCATAGCTTCAGAGTGAAGGACAACTTCAATTGACAATTGACTTTTCTTTGAGCTGAATGTGTTGACAATGATTACATTACAAATAAGTGGGTTTAGACCTACTGGTGGTAACTGTTTATTTAAGGAAAAAAAGAGGGCTTTGCAAAGATAAAAAATTTCCTGCCTTGCTTATCAAGTAATAAATAATAAGTTGGGTACAGTGCATTTATTTCCATAAACTAAAAGTTATGGATCATCTAAAAGTTATTTCAATTATTTCTTGCAGTTGCTTACTATCTTAGAAGCCTATTTATGGGAATGCTTTTTCATTTCTTCTATAAGAGCAAGTCTTCTCTTTGTTTAACTGCACACAATGAGAGAAGCTGCCCACAAAACCATGGCTCTGGGCAAGAACACACGACTCCAGTGCCACCTCCTGCCCACTGGGCAGCTCAGCCTCAGCACAAAAACCAGCTGCAAACTTTAACAGTTCAGCATCTCCTGACACAATGGTCCCTTCCCTCCGCCTGTGGCACTGCTAGAGGTGACACAACCAAACTAGTCCAACTGGAACTCCTTTGATGTAGACAGCAGGGATTTTCAGCCAGGGGATTCTCTATATTAAGATCTGGATTTCTGCCTGCATCCCAATGTTTTTTTCATGTGGACTGTAATCTCCCCTGCTGCCAAGGAAGGCCAAGAGAAAGAACTACATGTTTTTAACAGAGATTATGTGTATCTTTTGTGATATGCTTCAAGGAGATGCATGGGAGTATTTTAATGGTAGCAATACATTACCAAAAAAGTAAAGGAAATCTTACCTTTCTTCCTCTACCTATGAGAAAGGACAAAAGAAGAAAAGAGAAGAAATTAGTGATTTTGCTCTGAGAGACAGAATACAGTAAGAGTTGAGTGAAGGTGTTGCAGCTAGAGCCATCCCTGATCCTGGAGGCAGAGAGGATGGTGCATTACCTACAAGGAGCTGGGAGAGTTCCCAGGGACACACATAATCCCTGCTCCAGGTGTGAGGAATCACAACACTGTACAAAAATGTCCTCTAATTCTCAGCCTTTTTCCTCATTGCACAGAGTAACAAAAATCACATTGGGAAAGCAGAGTGTCTTGTGGGGGATTGTCAGATGCTGGCCTAATGACTGACAGGACGTCAAAGGAAGCTTTATTACTGACTCCAACAATAACCGTTGATGGATCCACAACATATTACATGGTGTTTTTCAGAAGACAGAGTTCAGTGAGGGATTTTTGGCTTTTTTTTTTTTTTTTTTTTGTAGAAAGCACCTGCACTACCATGGGTGTGCACTCAGAGCCATATAGCCACACTCATGCCCACAAAAATCCCTCAGAAAAATATTTTATAAATGCCTCGAATAACAGTAAGGAATTTGGGAATGTATCCATACTGCTTTTATATTTGCTGGGTGTACCCTGCTGGTGTTAGCCCAATGCCTCCCAAAATAGAGCAAGATGCACCATCTCTTTATTAATGCTCACCACATCTTGCTCCACCGCTCAATTACAAAAGTCCCTGCTTTTGTCTTTATCTCTACTTTGTTCAATATTAAGCTGATCAACAGCAATTATATCTCCTGAAGAAATTAATTATTATGCATTGAATGTAGCTCTAATAATTCAATACACAGTATTATGTAGCTTTAATTGCAAGGTGGAAAATTTTCTTTTAGGAAAATTGAGGGGGGATTCCTTTATCCAAGTCTCTTCAGGAAGAAAAGACTTAATCTTTAAGGTATATAATAGAAAATATGCAAATAGGGAGTCAGTAATACTTCATGCTTCTTTTATATCTCACAAAAGGATATTTTCACTTTGGGGAAACATTTTACATTGACTCAGTTTACATTTATTAGAGGGTCCCTGAACTGAGCATTTGAAAGAATGTTCTTATTATATATAGTTATATATTCAATATATATACATATCTTAATATGTTTATTACATATACTTACCTTTCAGTTTTAGATGAACACAAAAAGAAGCCAGAATTCAACCTCCTCAAAATATCAAGACATTTCAGATCAACCTTTTAGCTCTAAAGCCATTTGGGCTTATATGAGACTCATAGTCCAAAGCAAACTGTTTTGAGTTGGTTATGGAGCAGCCCAAGAGGGAGGATAACTGCTAAGTATATGCTATTTTCAGACTTAAATTTTCACCATAAAAACAGCTTTAGGAACTTCAGTATCACAAGGTTCCTAGTTCTTTGGGCTGCCTCTCAAACTAGAAAAGGCTCTTACCTATGGTGGGGTCAAAGTCCCGTGGTGTGTGGGGACACACAGGACAGCACTCTCCTGGGGGCACCTGGGGGTTCTCACACTCCAGCAGATCCTGACACTGGATTTCATCGCAAAGAATAGCTCCATTGTCACAGACACAGATTTGGCACGGTGAGGGCTTCCAAATATCCCTGTTCAGGTACATCTGTCCATTCTGAGTGCAGGCTATTTCTTCACCATCTTCTCCTGGGACAGAGGAGAGAATATACAACACGTTTTCCAACCATGAAATCAAAGGAATGAGACTGGACAAGGAAGGAGCACATCTGGAGATGAGAAGCAGCATTATATACGCAGAGAAAACAACGCACCAGCATAGCTAAAGCTAGTATTAAGGACTTTTAAGAGATGTGTCTTTCTTCTTTTACCACCTTATTTCTTGATCAGAAAGAAGTAAAATAGAGTCCCCAATTTCTCCACACTATCAAAGGAACTTTGCCTCATGAGTCTTTGGATGTCATTCTGCTCAGTGGGGTGTCCCCTCTGCCCTGAGGAGCTCCTGCCAATTCCCTGCTCCGTGTAAGTGCTGAGCACAGCTCACTGCAGAGGTCTGACTCGGGACGAGAACCTGTGACTTCTGTCTGGAACAGCACAGGCTGCCTGCTCCCTGCTGACCTAAACAGCCAGATGGGACAGGGCTCAACAGACACAGCTGCAGCTGGGGGAAAGAAAAAAGACCATCCCATTTATTGAGTGAGGTTTATTTACTGGTGTGGGAGAATACCAGCATGGAGAATCAAATGTTCCAAACAGGACAGCCAGCCTCTGTCCAGAGGCATCAGCAGCACCCATTGCAGTGGTACTTACAGCAGGGTCTCCAGCTGAGTAACAAGAGGCTCCTCACATGATTTATGTCCAGTTTTTATAATCCAGCTGGTCATGGCCCCACATGATTAACCCAGCACACACACAATACTGCCATGAATATATCTTAACTACGTACAAAATACCTCTTAGATATTTTAACCATATGAAAGACCATAACCATATATGAAAGACCATCTTTTGTCACTATTTTTATACAGGACCAGTATGGACTGATTATATGCATACATCCTCTCTATTTACTTATTTACACAGTCACACTCACATTTGTACTATTTTACCACATATAAGTCTTTGCCTTTGTTTTCTTCCTACTTTGTAGCCAAACACACTGGATATGTTTGGATTTTTTTTAATCATGAGGTGGGTATATCTTGGAATCTTCTCCTAAAATTAAAATATGTCTGAGAAGGAGTTCAAAAAACAAGTAAAGTAGACAGTTTTGCTTGTGTATCCAACATTTCACAGAATGGCCTAGCAGCAAGAAAGGACTTTTTCATTTTGAGAAATTAAATTTCTCAAATATGAAATATTTCATCCCCTAAAGGAGTAAGCAGCTGCAAAACCAAAGAACCATCCCCAGGCTGTCCACAGACCATGTGTCACAACTTGCAAACCATGAATCCCAGTGCCAAGACAGTGTCTGAGTCACACACAGCAAAGCTGTCACACACAGTCCAAAAATTATTGTCCTGACCCCTGAGATGCTGCAGAGAAGACTGATCTTACGTGGGCGGGAGCTTCATCTGACCACAGAAATCCCTCCTAACGAAAATATCTTTGAAATTGGACAATCTAGTTAAAACCACTACTGAAAGTTCCCAAACAGGTCTAATTTCTAACTGATACAAGACTGGGAGTAGAGTCAATCATATAAACAGGACACATCTGCCTAATCAAAGATCATAACCATTGTTTGTTTAAGCAAACCTGTTATTAGTGTAAAAATTAACAGCTCTAAGCACAAAGACAATTTCACTGTTCTATATATTTCTGTCCTAATTTAAACCAGATGTAAACAGAAAATTACAAAGTAATAAATATGAGCAGATTTGGAATTTCAGCTTCGTGCCTCATCTCAAGCCCAGTTACTCCATCAAAGTCAAAGCTCGAAGAAAGGGAGCAGATGTGTCATTAACTGTTGCCTGCCATCACTAACAGCTTTTTAACACAAACTCAAATTGAAATTTTCACCAGGTCAGCTCCTCTTAAATTGTTTTATCACACCAACAGACTAAATGACTAGAAGAGGTGCTGCAGAAGCTCGGGAGGAAATGTTTTCAGTGTGAAGTAAAGACATCAACCAAGTGTGCTGCACAGTCCATTTATGACACTGTGAGAATCATTTTCCAAACTGCAGATCATATTTTGGAAACCATTCTTCTCATTTCTCCCTTGTGAGCATGACATAATGCACTGTCTGACATATTTAGCCTTTTCCCCCCAGATGTCTGGCATATGGTCTATGTCTTCTTTAACATATCACCCACAGAACTTGTTGTGCTGTTCAAAAGAGCAACAGTTTGCATAAATGAAATTTCGAAGTTATTGAGCCCAAAGTCAGCATTCTGTCATAACTTCAAATAAACCACATAGCAACTGCTTTGGCAAATCAGAGCTGAGCCAGATGGTGACTAGCTCCTGCCTGGGTCCTGCTCAGCGGCTGGGAAAGAGGCAGACAAAGGCAGCGGGAAAAGCACATACCAACTTCTGAAAGCTACTGAGAAGTATGCTTCCCTATCAGATTGTAGATATGATGCCAATTAAAAAAAAAAAAAAAAGCCAAAACCAAAAGAAAAAAACCTACCACCTCATAATTTCGCCAGAAAACGCAATAGTACATATTTTGATTACATCTGGTGCTCCTAGGGGTTGTTTTCTGCTGTGACTGCATTACACTGAAAGAGTAACCTGGAAAGGGCAGTTGTTTCAAAGCCAGCTCCTTTCACAAGAACATTTTGACATTCTATTCCCAGGCCTGAACTGCAGGCGGGTTTTCCAGCTACACCCAGAGCAGCAAAGGCAGCAAAGGAAACCATTCTACCATTTCCTCTCTGCCTTGCAAATTTGCAGGTTTGTTTTAATCACAGAGACCAAGTTACAAACTCTTTATATATCACATGTTCTTTCTACCTCTAGAGCTGTAACATAAGGTGCTGAGTGGCTTGAGAAGCAGCTTTGGAAATTTTTAATGAGGCAAAGGGATCTGCTAGGCCATTAACCAATTACTTTCTTACCAACAAAAAAGTACAACTCTAGTTGGTATTGGACCTGACTAAAGAACTGACAGGATTCAAACTCACTGAGTCTCAAAGTAGCCTGCAAATATAAAAAGCAGGGTGGGAGAGATACCCAATGATACATTTAAGGACTCATTCATCCGTGAGCTTGTGCAACAACCAACCTTCAGAAAGAGGATTTCAATGCAAAGCACAGTAGGTAAAATGCAATTTTTTTCTGCTATATGTGTTGAAGTATAGTTTAACTTTAAAGATCTAATTTATCAGCAAACTGTCAGTTACAGCTAAGTTACCAGATCCTCAGACACAGAAGCTAACATCAGCAGCTTGCCATCACCAGGCACTGCCATACTCAGTTTGGCGGCACCACTGAAGCTGTACTAATTACTGGGAGGGGAGGAAGGGAACAGGGGACCCAACATGCCGTCCCAGCCGCTAGATGGCTGTCAATGTCCATCAGCCATCATGAGCAAGTGTCAAAGGTCATGCACAGACCAGGTGTGTACAATTTCGTCTGCTTTGGGCTGCTTGTACTGGAGCTTGTTTTCATTTCAGGTACATCTCTCTCAAGGTTAATTCTCAAGCCAACAGCAGGACAAGGGTTTTAAAAGACAGCATATGAAATCATTTCAATTTTTCACCACATCATTTTGAAAGCAACACCTAAAAATTTACTGCTGCTTCATTTGTTGTTTAAAGTTACTTACTTCACATTATTGTGCCCATATTGCTTTCACTGATTCCTAGTTCCCAACTTGCACATGGAAAAAGGAAAGTAAGGCCTGAACAGGGAACCAAGCAGAACAAATAGAAAGAAAGAAAGACAGGCAGAAAGAAAGAGGAAAAATGACACCACAAAAATGTGCACCATAAAAAGTAGAAGCAGTGAACCACCACCACCTCAGCTGAGGTGATGGCAGGTATATGAAGGACAGGAACACATATTTCAGTGACCTACTTGAAGAAAATAAATGGCCCGAGCAAAACCTGCATATATGAGTATTTTCTGCAGACATGAACAGCATTGAGTCATAGATGAAATGACAAGGAAAAGAAAAGGATTTGGCATCAAAGCAACTCCATTTCATCACATTTTTACTGGTCCTACCAAATGTGCTAATTAAAGGAATCTAGAGGCTAACAGACCTACAGTGGTAGAGAACACAGTCTAACAAAAGCAAAAAAGATGATGACTGGTACTGAAAGCAGTCTGCCAGTTTTAGGCTTTCTTCTGCCAGGAGGGGCTTCTTGATGCATAGTGTAACCAAAGTCCAATTCTTTTGCATTGTTTAACATAAAGAGACTGGAACAGAAGGGGTACAGTTATTTAATGAAAAAGGGTTGGAAATAAAACTGCTTGCACAGGGGTCTTCTCATCCTCTCTCTGTCATCTTCATGCTAGTTTGTGAAAAGCATAAGGAAATATAAGATTACACAGATACAGTGGTTTTAAAGTTTAAAAAGCTAGAAAATGAAAAGCTGAGTTTTGAGATATGAATTACAAAAGTTAATCCTGCTGACTCACAAAGCAGAGGTGCAGAAGTAAATCAACATGAAAGATGATACGTGCTAGCAACCATTCTGCAGATGTACTGCTGTGCATGTGTACAGACTGCCAGGACAGGGACGAGAGGAGCTCGGGCTTAATAATGTTTGACTGTCAGCCTGCTGCAACAATAATGCAGGGCATGATCCAGATCCCACTAAATCAATGGGGAAAACCATTTACTCCAATAAGAATCATACTTCTTTTTTTTTCTTTTTCTTTTTTTGGTAATTTTTTTTCTGAGTAGTAATCAAGTATTATCTTTTATATTACTAATATATATCATTTATAATACTAATATATATAATTACTGTGACTTGCAAATTATAATACAAACACCAATTATTCTGAGAATCAGTTTTCGGGAGTGCTGACAAATACAAAATCTATTTTGCATTTGTTGCACAGAAGCAATTCTTGCTAATGATGACTAACAGAGAGAATTCACATAAGTACTTTACAGTTACATACATGAGGATGAACCTGGAATACTTTATAAATAAAAGACTGAATTGATGCACAATTTGGCCGATTTTGTGCACATAAGCATTTAGGAAGAGAAGGGAGTTCCAAATTATTGCCCACCTCCCTTGTAAAAAAGTGGGTAAGAACAAATCCCTTGCTTATGGGAACGCACACAGGCACATATACTTATGGGAATGTACACAGGCACAAAGTTTAAAACACAAACCTGTAGGAAACCAGATTTCATCAGAACTTTTTCTTAGGAAAAGAGGTGGGGGAGGGTTAATCCATCCTCCAATGTTCCTGCTTAAAAAAATCCTAGGGGATGATTTGCAAAGTTGACAATTAATAAGCCTTTTTAACAGCATTCCACAGAATAAAAGGTGTTGAATGCTTTAAAGTCCAGGTGAGTTTCAATGTGATTGAGGAGGTCAGCTCTCTAGACAAGGAGCTGCAAGACTTTCGAAGAAGAAAAGTTCCAGGGTATTCTCTTAAATAATGTAAATAATTTTAAAATATGTATTTTCAGCTGGAAAATTACAGGCTCAACTGCTTTTTCTGCAGAGGCCACAAATACCATTAAGTATGAAGAAACACTGTGAAGCATCAAGGTGCAAGTCAACTCCCAAGAAGAGACTTAATTAATTGTTGAAATTGCTGTGACCATCAATGAAGCCTTCCTAAAGCCATCTACTGCATCTGGCCAGTTGCTTCTGCCTGGGAGGGAGTTCACCCTCAGATTTTCACCAAATAGGAAAACCCAGCCTCCAAGCTCTAAACAGCAGTCCAGAAGCAGAAAGCAACAGCAGAACAATACACCCTGAATTAGGAGAAGAAACAACGTGTCAGATAAAGGGCTCTCTTAGTGTGACCCGGCAGCTGGGGATTTTTTCTTTCAGAAAATTGTGCCTAAATAAATAAATCTAAATTCCACTCAGCATTGTGATTTCAATTTTGACTGAATGGGGGAAACTGAATAGGAAAAACTATGCTTAGGATACAATTTAAAACCTCCAAATTAATTGTGAATCAATATCTGAAGTATGCAACTGCTTCTACACTTACTTGAATGAAATCTATATTACCCTACAATTGGTTTGGTGGTCCCTATTTCTCCTTTTTCTCACTGGTTCATGAATTTATGTCTCCATCAGGGCAAAGAGAAGTTTTGCTTGCCTTTTTATGGATAAGTTTCTTTTCCAACACAGAACAATTGAAAACAATGTTTTTATTACAAGATCCAACACATGCTGAATACAAAGGCAGAAAATACTGGGATCCCATCCAGTGAAAAGGCTTTCTCTCACCAGTCCCACAGCACTATCCAATGTTTATTACACTACTCAATTCCCTAAAAGCAAATCATGGTGCAGATGGTATCTGCATCTTAACCTCACTGGTCCTGAGCGGCTGAACAAGAGTCAACCCTTGCACACACTCTAGACAAGGCAGGAAACTGCAGAAGCAGCCTTGCTCAAAGTTTAGTCAGACTGGTCCTTTTCTTTTGGTTACCCCAGTCTTGGACGTGTCTATTTCAAAAGCACCCAGTTAAACTAACTCATTCGAGTTATCCCATGAACAAGGTTAGATGTAAACATGTTTAACTTTGTTTTTCTCTGTTTTTACTTCAGCTCACAAGTAGGCTGGCTGGACACATTGCTGGGTGCCTGCAGGAGAATAGGGTGAAGGAGGGAGCTGGAGTGCCTGATATGCCAGCAGTGCTTATACAAATACTCTCAGATGACCACATTAAAGCCTCCAGCATGCAGTGGGAAATAAAATCACTTCCAAATGTCCAAGGCTGCACAGAGACTGTCATGGAGAGGCATTCAGGGCATGCCTGAGAAAACGCTACTGCAAATTTCAGCAGTTGGAGCAAATCAGTCAAAAAGCAAAGTTGGTAGCAAGGTCCCTGGTCTCTGCTGGAGCCCACATGGCCACAAATGCTCTGCTTGGACTTTGTCATGCAAGGTAGTTAAAGTCAGATCAGCTACTGCTGACTCAGTGTGGAAAAAAGCCTAAACAAAGTGCTTATCATGGGCAATTATTCTGTTTATTATCTCAAAAGAGGCTTGAGGCAACAGAGATCATTCCGTTTTATAAGCAAAATGTTGGAACACATTCTTGACTAAGGGATGACATTTTTAAGAGGAATCACTTCATTTGCATGAAGACAGGCTGGTCCCAGAGAAACATCAGATTCTTTTGGTGGGGAGCTCACAAAGAGAACACACAGCAAACACGTTTCAGGCAGCTGAGGCAGGGCCTGGGCTTGGCACTGCTGAACACGCACAAGTTCAGCAATGCAGGAACTGTCTTTGAAACTAAAACAAAACTAAACCTGCAAATTAGCACATTTCCCAAAATGTAAGAGGTTGAAACCTTCTGAAAGCAAACACACCCCAACAGTGGAAATCCTGCCCAACTTGCCGCTACTGGAAATTTAAGTAAATGTGATCAGGACATAATGAACAGCACATAACATTTCTAAACTTAAGTCTAAAATAGCAAGATTACAGTAAAAATGTAATATTATTCTACTGTCTATTTTGGCTCCCTTTCTGGAATCCACAAATGTTTGATTTTTATCTTTCCAAAAGCCAGACTTGGACTGCTGTGATTTAGCAAAAACAATGCATTTTGGCTGTGAAGAAAATTCTCTCAGCTACTTCCTGTGCCATTATCAGTAAGACACTACTTCCATTCACAGTCCATTTGGAATCCTGTAGTAAATCTAGGGACAATTCACAAGAAGCTTCCCTGGCTGTCCAGTCAGCCAGAAACCTATGGCTCAAGGAACAAGCCATGCAGGGTAAGGTTGCACTGTGTCAGCCAGGTTCTGAAATAACCATCTCTTGGGGTTCCCAGCACTGATCCCTGTGGAATGTCACCATGATCTAGCCACCAGCTAGACTCAGAATTGCCAGCCATTACCCTGTGAATTCAATTGTCCCACCAGTTCATCATTCACCTTGTTATCCACCTGTTCAGTACCATACTGAGTACTTCTCCAATTTTTCTATGGATGCTATGG
>NW_005054298.1:29071749-29100956 GCF_000277835.1 Geospiza fortis | reverse complement strand
CTGCTTCACTTGTGCACCAAGACAATCATCTCATAGAAGGAAATGAGATTTAACCAATTCAATGGAAAGGGGAAAATGCATTAAATAAATAGCCCCTAGCTCTGTCTGCTCTTCTCTGTACCCATCTATTCCAAATCTTACAAGTTCCCCTGTTCCAGTTTCACATATGCTGTAACACACAGAGTCTAACTGGTAAAAGAGCAATGAACTGCAAAATAACTGGTTTGCCTTCCTTGTTTTGCAGGATTTAGCTCTTTTGAAGCCACACAAAATGCATATGGATGTCTTTTCTTATTATATCTAAAAGAAACACTTGCTGCTGCCCAAACACCCTCATTCTTTGAAGCCATACACATCAAAGTTCAATAGCAACCTATCATTACACCCTGCCTTTTCCACAAAGCTATCCTACATTGTGGTTTGCAAAATGGACTCCTGTAATCCCCTAAATGCATCCTTGCTGGCTAATATCACCCTCTTTTTCAACTAAAAATAAAGATTTGTAATTAGCAAGAAAACTCAGTTCCATAATTAAAAATCCTTGCATTCCAACAGGCTCAGCATTTCAAACTGAAGTGAAAACTACCCAGTGTCTGGGTGGAGTAGGAAGGTATTGCTGGAAAGCTGTACTCATAATATGCTGTTTGTACAGCAAAGCCATTCATTTGCTGAAATTCTGGGCCTCTAAGAAAGTAAAAAAGAAGAATGGTAAGCAAAAAATCTGCAAAAATTTCAAGAACAAAGCCTCTTGTTTCTTTCCTGCCACTATTACCTTTACCACAGTTCAGACAGCTCAGTCAGCAACTTCTGGATCCAAGTTGACATGGAACAGACTTTGGTAGCCCTCAGGGCACCATGGCTGCTTTCAGCACAGCATCAAGGAGAGAGGCTCTAAAGGAGCACCCTAGTTTTCAAGTGTAATCCTGAAGATAATCACACCCATGTACATGAGGAAGAGACAGAGATTTGGATGTGTCTCATGCCCAAGAGAGAGTTAAACTTATTTATTACTTACAGATATAGCAGCAATAAGCAGTTTGCTCCTTTCAGTGAGTAACAGGAACAATGTTAGTAACAAGTGAGTAGGGCTTAGCTCATCTCAGTAGAAGTTTGAAATAAAAAACTTAAGACCGAATATAAAAGCAAGACAATTAGCATTGCTCAGGAATTTTTCTACAATGTGGGTTATGGGTTTTTTGAGGGTATTTTTTGTTGGAGAGCATTTCATTACTGAAACAACAAGGACAGTCCTTTTATTAGCTACATGACTTGAAAACCTTTTCTTTCATTCTCGGGATGTTTGAAATCACCTATTTCAGTCTAAAAAACCCACTGGGATTTGCTAGAGGGAACCTCACACCAATAAAAGCCTTGTAAAAAAAAATCTAAGTCAAGCTGCAGAAAAATGTTTTCACTGACCTGACCCAATTCCATCTTTTTCATCATTTCTGAATCATAAGACCTTTTCAAGGTTGTCCCAACTCATCCAGGCTGGCAAGGGAAAACTCAGTTGTTAAAGAGCAGCTTCCCCTCTAGCACAGGCTGGTGATTGTACAATGCAACAAGGATAACTTCAAGTAGACTCATATTTACAGACCAACATAATTTAAATCCCACTGGAAGAAGAACAGAGCTAGGTCAGATGAAGAACGTCCTCATTCCATTTTCAGAATGCTGCATAACTTCATCGCATTTTAAAAAAGAATTTTAAGCAAAATCCACTTTCTTTTTTTGCCTTGAAACAGTGGAAAATGGCAACATTAACTTGGCAAGAGAAAATCCCATGAAAGAACTACAGGTATCCTTGCCACCTGGAGACTCTGTGTTACGGTATGACGCACTGGATAAAATTAAATATTTTTATTTCCATTTAATTTTTAACTTGTCTTTGGTACTGTCCCAATTCTTGGTCCTTACAAATGTTTAAAAAAAGAAAAGAAAAAAAAAAAAAAAGAAAAAAGGTCAGCAAAGAAGACATACTATCCACCCTGTCATTTAGATGCATAGCAGTGATAAATGGATACATACCAGCCATTACTTAGCTCTGCTGCAGGATTATGGTTTCTGGGACAGAGGAAATGAAAGGCTTTTCTGCAGGCTCTCCTACTCCTAATCATTGGACATCATTCCATACTTCAGGGGGCAAGCATTATGAACTTTGTCAGGCAAATAATCCATACTAAAAAGTTTGGAATTAATTAAAATTCAAGTAGGGATCCCTAGTTTAAAACAAACCAGCCGTCATCACCTCCAGCTACTGTTTGCTTTGAACTTAATCTATTTAGTATTTCCCTTACTTCCTCCTTTCAAAACTACTTCATCATTTTTCAGATCTTTTTAATTTTACCCTACTATTGTTTCTTTGATATGAGCCTTTAAAAGCCCGAGGAGGCAGCATCCAAGTTACAATAACATTTTTTTCCCAAAGCAAAGCACTCTGAATACTGACATCTTGTTGCACCACTAAACTCCCAAAGCAGAGCTAGATTCTGAAATTAGGTTGATGTAAATGCATAAAATACAAAAGAGAAAATAAAGCGTTTCTATAAAAGAATGGAAACCTGTGTGTGGTTGAGCGAAGCATCCATGTTTAAGGGCTGCAACTCCAGCATTAGGCTCAAAATACTTTCTAGGGAACAATCCAGGGTATGTGGGCACTGTAATATGACTATGCCCCATTGCTGGTGTAAAAACTTGGCCTTCACTGCACTCAGTAATCAGTATAATCCATACAGGGAACCCTGACATAAAACTGGGCTCTAACATGATCAGACATTGGGCTCTGAAGTGGAAATCACCAGCTGGAAGCCAGGAATCCTGCACAATACCTTTGACTCAGTTTGACAGTAGAAGTGTCTTAGTTTAGCCATCTCCAAACTTACATGATAATAAGTAAAACAAATATTTACTTTTTCCTTAGGGAAGAAGTTTCAAGAAAGAATTTGGCAGAAAGACAGCTGAAAACCAGCTTTTTTTTCTTTTACTTAAGTCTTCAGTGCTATTAAATGATAAACCTTTGAGGACAGAGCCAATGGCATCAAAATGCACTTATTAGTGTCAGTGGGCTTTAATTCCATGTAAAGCATCATTGTGTTACATTTAGAGGCACACGATGCATCACATCAACTCCTTATAAACACCTTTTGGCATAGTTTGTTTTTTTATTCTCTCTAATGCAGGAGATCATTAGAAGTGATTATCTGTGGTACAAGAAATGCATCTCTAATTGCATCTTTCACACAGCATTTAAGACTGCAATACAAACAACAAATAACAACAGCCCAATCACTTGTTTGAACTTTACAGGTCAGGACTTTCATAAACAACATAAAGGTCCACTTTTAAGGCCCTGTGGGCTCTGTTTGCACAAGGAATTATTGCTGGCTTTGCATTAAAACAATATTCTGTGATTGAAACAGCAGTTTGGCATATAAACATCATGCAAGTTCCTTCACCAAATCTCTGAAATATTTTTCAAATCACTCCCTGGAGGAGCTCAAATAATGTTTTGCTTGGTTCAGATAAACTCTAGCTTATCACAAGCTCATCAGAGTCTTCAGAGTTCTTATTTTTCCTCAAAAAGTACCCTCTTTTCCTATCTTTTTAGGTTCCTACATATTTTCATTTTCTGAACCACAAAACTCTTCCACTTCAACTTTTCCATTCAAGCCCCAAATACTTTCTTTGAAACTCTTTCCCTAAGGAAAAGCCATATATTTGCCTTACTTCAGCACCTCACATGTCTGAGTGTTACACCAAGAAGGCACTTTAACATTACAATTTCCCATTCAAGAGCTGCTCAACAAGACTTTTCAGGTATTGGTAATTCTGAAACAAGAAGTAAACCACAACACCTTAAATAGACAATCACTTGACTGCTTTTTACTGTGAATTTAGAAATATGAATCCAGTTCAGCAAAACACTGAATATGTTGGAATACACTCTAGGTAACAGTAATGACCAATGCTTGTAACCACTGAAGGACAGAACTGAGACCATTATCTTGGTTCTTCAAAGCCTGCAAGATATTTATGTTCAAGTCCTTTAAGTGGTGGCTTTATTGCCTGGGTCACTACTTGCATTTTATTGTAAAGCAACACTGGAACACCTCCGCAAATTAATGCGTTTTCTTCTACCTGGTACTGCAATTCAATTAATCAGTCAAGGATGTTATACTTCCGATTTAGCAGAGCTTTTGAAACAAATCTGATCTTTTAGCTCCTTTCGATCACGAAGGGTACCACCAGAACTACTCATTTTTCTTGAAGTAAAAGGCTGGAAATATTGCATTCACAGCTAATTTGAAGACCCAGCTCTCAGAAATCTGTAGCTGCTCCAGTTAACACCAGCTGAAGATTTTGACTTTCACGACTTTCACTCCCTTGCTCAGGAGCTGTTTTTCACATAGATACCTACCTATTGGACAATTCCCAAAGGATTAGAAACAGCTGGCATCTATCCATAAAGAGGTTTATGACAATCTCCAGAACGCAGTGTCCTATTGCTAGATTTATTTACATTAGTGAAAAAATGCAATATTGCCAATGCCTTGCCTCACTAACTCCTTCTCCACTGGTGGTCTGGGCTAACACAGCCTCATGCAGCCACTGCCAACAATATTTTCTGCAAATCAGGCTAAACATGTCATCGCTATATTATATTATCACTAATCTTATGAGGTTGGTAGGCTTGGAATCAAGTTCATTAAAGGGTTGTTATAATCAAGTTTTCTCAAATAAAATTTGCTGCAGGGCTTAAGAAGTGACAATTTCAGCCCACTAAAGATGCACACCAGTGCTCAAGACAGAGCACTCTGATAAAGGAGTGTCCCACAGTGGAGCTACAACACATGAGAGAGACACAATTGATCTGCACCAACACCGAGGCAAGATATGAGCAAGGAGCCAGATTGTGTCGTACGTGCAGCGAGACCGAGCTCTGCGTCTCATCCCAGAACTGCCTCACCTGTGTGCTACACCCAGACCTCCCAAACACTCAGTGAACAGCCAATGCTCCAAAACACCCCTCAGGTACAAGGTAACTTCTGCCTTAAGGAGAGCAGTGATGGAAATGCAACATGCTGACACACCAAAGAACATCTCCTTGGGAGAGGGCTTTCTGCCTGGCTCCTGTCAGAACTTCATGTGAGAGTTCAGGCTTTCAGCAATGTCGCAACACATAGGAGATGAATGCAATAAAACAAATTGATACTCACAGACCACCCACAAGCAGCAGGCCTTCAGCACTGAGTTGGTATCATCATATGAATTATTTCTTCTCTACTTCCATTCACCAGGGCTTTATTCAATGTTTAAAGTAAAATCCTTCAAAGCCTGTGCTCTCCTAACCTCTACCTGTTGTCATGAATCTTACTTTCACACATGGTAAAACAACAGACAGAACTGCATTAAGTGAGCAAAACAGAAGACCAAAGTCTCACAGACTAAATACACAGAATTTGTGTGAAGAGCTGGAGTTGCACTGAGGTTAATGGATCAATATTCTCACTGACAGACTCTCCCACTGTTTACCACTGCCCATCAGCACAGTCACCTGTGCACCAGTTTTTAAACAATAAATTGCAGCAATTTTAAAAGCCACAGAATAAGATACATGTCTAAGTGTGGTCCTCTGTGTTGTATCCCTGAAGAGCTACCAAAACAGATGAACTGGGAGAATATAAAAGGAATATGGCTTTTTGCCTCTGGCAATAAAATAAACACGCATAAATCAGTATCAAAAGGGAAAACCATCCTTCATAAAGCTCATCCTTATCATGTCCATAACTGCACCCCTTTCTATTAAAGGGAGCAAAATATTTTTCTAGTGATAAGTTTGACAAGAAAAGATAATAAGCACCTTATTGGAAACAGATGGTTTGCATTGCTATGCTATAGATAAAGTTGTGTCAGCATCTCCATAAAAGGCCTCCCTGTTTCCAGCAGTTTCCAGCTGGCAGGCAACATTTCTACCTCAATGAGGAAAATAAAATCACAGGAATAACCTGGAAAAACCAGGGGAAGAGTAATCCTTGAACTAGCATTGGAAAAGAGAGAGGGGAGGTGTTTTGGGGAACAGCCTGGGAGAGGGTGTGATGGTATTCCTGACAGAAAGCAGTGGCTGTTCAGACGCTGCTGCAGTGACCTCACTGACACAGAGCCCCAACCCACAGCATCCCTGTCCTGTCCAAGATGCACACTGTGCCATCTATGCCCAGAGGTGCAGATACAATATCTATTTTTAAGAATAGTCCTCAACCGAGGATGTGACTGTTAGAAACCAAAAATAACACAGATAAGACAGCTATTTGGGTTAGTCCTAAAAAAAAAATCCCAGTGAAAATCTCTGTCTAATGGATGATCCAGCACGGATTTCGTTACTGCTGAAACAAAACCCAAGTTAACAAGTCACACTTCGATACATTTCGGAAAATGTTAGCGCAGCTTTGTCCTTCCCAAAAGCATTGATTGCTTTGATCTAGAACTGATGATTCCCTGGGATAATGTAATGTATTTTCACTAACTTTATCTGTTGAAAATCAATGATTTTGAAGATATATGAAAAAATAAATCTAACAATGTGCCTCTTACTGTTTTAGATACAACCCAGAATTTAATGTTACAGTTTAAACCCCCTTCATTTAACAATTACAAAAATGGTTTTTAGCTTCAAGCTTCAATAAATTTGGATCAGGCTCCTCTTTGTAGATTTAGAATTCACATTGACTAGACCTCTGCTCTTCTGCTAGAAACTTTGGAGTATTTGAATTTCCTCCTATATTTGGATCACAAACCCTTTCTTGACAAGGAATATGCTCACTGCTTGACAGGGGAACTTTTGACAGGGTTTATTTGTGGTTGGCAGGCTGTTTTGGTTTTCTTACTGTTGTAGAAGGCACTGAAAATGAATAATAAACACTGTCAACATGACAGATTAAATTTGCATCAGATGCCATGAGCTATTGCAGTTACTTTCATATGTAAACCATGAAAATGTACAAAGTGCAACAAAGGTTGCACCCACCCAAAGCTAGGTATTAGCTTTACATAGATATATAAATATTAAATTATATATTATGTAAATTACATGCATGGGGGTTTTGATAGAGAAATTCCCCCAAGAGGCAATTTTCAGGAAATTGAAGACTCTTGTTTTTTGGGTTTGGCTGGGGTTGTTTTTGAAAAAAGTTTGAGTGAGTGACTGATGTAGCTGAGTGCTGAGCTCTGTGACATTTCAGCAGGGGTGTAGCCTCCTCTGCAATTCTGAATCTATAAATGCAAACATAAGAAATTGATATAAATTTGTGTTTGGTTCCGGGTGCATGGAGAATCTTCCCTGTGGAGGTACTGTAGAACAGACAGGGAGAAGCTTACTTTCAAGATCAGAAACACCCCACTGTGCACACCTGATAAACCTGATATTGCATAGAAATCACTCTGATTTGGTTTTAGAAAGCAAATTAGAAATCAATTTATAAATCTAGTAATTTATACTATGCCAAAAACATAAACTTCTTTTGGTACTACGAAGTATACCTTCATTTTTGTAAATTATCCAGTCATATGTTAGAAGATTGTTACTTGAGAGAGCTGCATCAAAAAGGTTCTGGGATGCAAAATATCCTTTCAGTGTACTAGAAGAACAATGCAAGTTAAATACTCCCAAGTTCCACATGTTTGGCTGCAGCACTTTAACAAAGTTACAAATACATTGTGTTCGAAGTAAACCTCACTCTGAGGCATTCCTTGGATATCAACACTTGAGGAATATAAACAGCCTTGTTGTTTCAGGGCCCCTTATACTCTTGATATTAAGCAGAGCAGTGCAGTTGACACTCCATACAGTCTATAAATCAAATATAACAACTTACAAAAGCATGTAGCTCACAGGCTGCTTGTTGCACTTCATAAAATCTTGCCAACGAATCAGAAAGGTGACTGCTGAGTGAGATACAGTTGTGGCATTAATAAAGGACTAATCAGAAATAAGAAATGTCCATTTTAAGAAATAACCTTGGCTAGCTGCTGAGTGTCTGGCCACTGAAACAAACTAAAAGTCTTAGTATCCTTTAGGTTTGAATACAGAACCCAGAAATACCTGCACTTGTTAGTTTCTATTCAATCATCAGAAAATACACAATCTCTATATATAAAACAAGATACCATTTGATAATAATGCTTGCAAATGATCAAACTGGAATTATTACATCATAAAAATAATTCTTAGACACTGCCATTTATTGATTTTATTATATAACCAGTCAAATGAATTGAAAGCTTTGGTTTGGTACAGATCACCTCTGTGTGCTCTCAGGTACATCTGTAGAAACCACGTTCTCCATAATGACTACACAGCACTTAGTAATTACATTTCAAGATCTGATTCAAACAATATTTCAATTTATGCTGCTAATCTAATATTTTCTTAACTATTATGTTAGTAGGCCAGTCACTGCTCATTTTTAAATAAATAATATTAGATATGCAATTAGAGCTCAGCATACCAATTGGATTCTGAACATATTAAATTATTTCTCTCAAAAATAATTTAAATTCTGTATAATTTCTTAGTGTGTTTTCTTACTGTCCATAATGTAATTTACTTGAGACTCATGCCTCATCACACTTGCTTTAGCAGCAGTTCCAGGACTCTTACAACTGGAAAGGAAGTTATTTGTACTAGAGCTGATCTCTGAGGCCTTTCCACAGATCCAGGTAAATATCACTGAAGGCCAACCACTAAATCTCACTATAAGAGACAGTGAAACCTCCCAAGTTATAATGGGATGCATGATTCCTGGCCACTATTAGAGAATAACCACATTGTAGTCAGCCTTCAAAAAAACCCAAAAAATTCATAGGACAAAATTTCAAGTCAATGTGAATATTGATTTAACGTAAAAATTCCAAACTCTAAGTAACAGAAGTCACTGCTGAGCTTTAGCACTGAGGCACTAAAGAATAATAAAGATTTTGTCTTGTTAGGAAATGAGAGTGGGGATACCAGACAAGACTCTTCAGTGTGCATCTCTGAGACCCCAAGACTTCCAGCATGCAAACAAATATGACATTAGACCACACCAGACACAATGGACTCCACTAAATTATCCAGAAGCACAGATGGGAACCAAGTATCCACAAGAACCTCCCTGAGAGACTACATTCTCCAGCTAGATACGTGAGGAGCCACCAAAAAACTAAAAGGTATTTTTAACCATTCTGGAAGAACTAGGCTAATGAGGCACACTACATTTTTTCATAGTGATGTAATCAATAAAAACAAAGAACAAAAACCCAGTTAATAATCTTTCAGAAATTTAACAAAATGCTACAGAAATTTCTGGTTTATACATACCCGTATTTATATCTGGACAACATGATTTATTTTGACTCCAAACTATATAATTTTATAGGATCATTTACTGGTGCTATGGAATAAGTAGTTCACTTAAATACTTAGGAAGAATTATTCTTTAAATACTGGAGAAAAGTTCTGAGATGAAACCCATGGCTTAAAAATGAACATCATACTGTGATATGATGTTCATTTAGTGAACATCATTTCAAAGTGATGAAATTCCCTCTTCAGCACTGACGGACCACTTATCCTTGAAAGTAGTAAAGACACAAGAACCCCCAACCTTTTGTTATCACTGTGTGAGTATATATATTTTTTATCTATATTACCATCTACAGAACTGAGCAATGTTTGTTCCATGTTTGCCTTCTGAAACTCCAGTTCCAACCTGAAGTCACAATACATGGCACAGACACTAAGCAGTTATTCAAACAGCATGAGGTTCAGCCTTAACACATCTGTCTTATAATGCTCCTTTCAACAGGTGGGAACTTTCCCATCTCCACAAATAGGAAATCATTTTAGCCCAATGCCAAAGATGCCACCTCAGATAATAAAAGAGGGAAGTGAAACTTCCTCACTTAATCCCAATGGCCTGTGAGAATACATGGTCCAGGATTTGAAATCCAGTGAGGTCTGGGGATGCTGAAAAGAGTAATTCCTGAGCATTTTTATAACCAGTGATTTCTACAAATTTCTTAGCACACAGGGCAACATGGGATACCCAACCTGAGCCCAATTTGCAGTGCCTAGCAAGGCAGCCCTAAGTGATAAATTCCATCTCCTGCTGAGTCAATTAGAGAGCAGCAGGAGGGTATTTAAGATCTGTGGAGGAGATTCTGCCTGCCCAGGCAGGTGCAGTTTCTCCATGGACATCTCCAAACACACCTGCACTCTGCTTGCAGGGTGAGCTCAAGCCTGGGGCAGTTCCAGCACAAATCCCAGAGCAAGGCTGGAATGGCACATAGCCAGGAGGATGCTGAGCCCCAGACTGCAGCAAGCCAGCAGCTCCTCTGGGAGCTGCCTGGATGCCCAGGCCAATGGAGCAGCTTGGAGAGTCAGCATACTAAGCTTTATGAAATAACTAGTCTCTAATCACTAAATCAGACTGGTTACTTTTTTCCCTACCAGAGATGCTTATTGCCACTTTGGTATGTAAAAGCTTTCATACATGTAAACTGGGTATTTTCAACAAAACTGCCATTTTTTAGATTGTCAGCGTATGCTCTGCAGGATGCTTTCATCTCAACAGCATGAGTCAATAAAACTGAAATACTGACATCTACTTTCATAAAATGCAGAAACCAAGACATTGACCTGTGGCTACGAAGACCCACTGGGAATGTCAGACCTCACAAAACAGTCCAAAAACAAATTGACAAGAATGAGAGGTAACCAATGACTTCCTCAATATACCAAGCAAAGCATATTGTCCTCTGAAATTGATGCACCATTGCCTGTGCTGCAATAACAGACAAGTCCCTTTCTAAATCAAACCCTAAAATCTGCCTTAATTATCCTTCAATGATTCTCATTCTTCATGAAAATCTGTTCTAAAAGCTTTAAAACTGATTTTTCTAACAAAGCATTTCTGAAAAGTAACTAGACTTGAACTAGTTTAAACTACCATAATTGTGTTTAAGGTAATATTAACTCAACACCTTTTGACTTCTATTCAATTATTGCAGATGTATTTCTTGGCTCTCAAATCCCAAGTGGTTCAAAACCACCTGTACAGGAATTCTTTCATTTTCCTTCAGTGGATGACTGGTAAACCTCTGATCAATACCTTCAATAAGCACTTTCACATAAATTTCCATCCTCGCAGAAAGCTTGCCAAACTCAAGAGACAAAAGAGCTTCTGTGCAACATTTTATATCTATTTTTATGCCACAGGAGATCGTTTTTCTAGGCTGAAAGCGGTAGTTTCCTGCCAGATCCACCCACTCATACTGTAGCTTCTCATGGTGAACACTTCAAAATACCCAGAGGAGGAACTCTGGTTTAACACAGATCAAAGAACTTTATCTAAAATATAATTGATCGAAGTTTTGCAACCTGAAGTTCCAGTACATATCAATCTTCTGCATCAGCTCTTCACCTTAACACACATGAAAATTTTCCTCCGCAGACCATTACTGATGCTCAGTCTTTGATTTTCAATTTTTAGCCCATTTTCCTCGATCTCTCTGTAAGTTTAGATTGCTTCAGTTGCCCCATCATTTAGTGTAATAAATACATCTAGAAAAATTCTACTACCATTAACAAATTATTTAGAATAAAATTTAAGAAGTTGACTACAGCAAACAAAAACTACCCTTTTTTTGTGTGTGTGAGTGTGTGTGAAGGAGCTTGAAATACCACTTTGAAAAACACTTACCCCATGACATAAGCAACTTTTCTGTTAGAGGAATCCCTCCACAGAAGTTATCCATAACTTAGGGTCAAAAAGGAGGCAGCACCTATCAGCTTTTTTTTTTTTGCAAACAGGTGGTGAGGGCTTAAAATTTAAACACATTCCTCAAATTTCCTCTGTCTACAGCACATAGCATATTTTAAATGGTTTACTCAATGTATTTGCAATCTTCATGTCTGTTGTAAGCATAATGAATACATGCTGAGATATCCAACAACAAACCAATCATCACTTGCCAGAACAACTTCAAAGCTCTGAGACATGTAGGTAAAATCAAAACGATGCTGCAGGAATTTATTTTCCAGAGTCTTCTACTTAGAGCTTACTAGCAGCTCTGCCTTTTAAGTGTTCTGTCTCATATGGTGAGGAGAAATACGTCCTGCTGCTATTTACTTATCTTCTGGCACTGGCTGCTAATCACAGCCAGGCTGTGATTCCGGTATTTCATCCCTAGGACTCCAGTCAATCCTACTTCAGGGAACAGGAGACTCGACCCTATTGCACCCCTTTCCATTGCTGGATGGTCTGGAAACCTGAAGCAGCTGAATCAGATACACCCCTGCACCTAAAAAGCACATGGCTCAAGATCTATTTTATTTGTTGAGAAATGGCCTCAACTGCTTTTAAAAAGTACTTTCATACATCTGTCATATTGGTAAACAGCATAAAGTAACACGAGATTTCTTCTTCTCTTCCTATTTTAAGCTAAACCAAGAATCATCTCACATTTACAAAGAAATTCTTAAAATATGGATTTGGGTCTAAACAAGAATTTTTTAACAACACAAAATAAGAATTTCTGTTGGCAACACAAAATGTAAATTACTGACACAGTGGATTATTTAACTGTTTACCAAAAGATACATACATGGCAGGATGTGCAGAATCTCTCCTACAAACTTGCTCACTTGAAGTACCTCCATACAACAAGGTTACAATGTACATTGCTGTCCTCAGGTGAAGGTCCTGTTCAGGAGTTTGTGACTTCAACGAATGTGACCCAGAGTTTTCCTTTTTCTTTCCATGAATTAAAATCCCTCACAAAATTTTTCTCCATGACTTATGCATTACATTATTTTATAATATCCTGCCCTGTGCAGGATAGCATATATAATAAATGGAAAACAGACACGATCACTCTGGGATTTCATTCATTCTGAATTTTTTATGGATTTATATGCATGAAATTTCCTTCTGTCTTTCAAACAGGCCAGTCTGGAAACATACCAGATTCTACTTACTTACATTTTGTTCATGTTATGACTAGTTAAAAAAAGGGACACCATAATAATATAGGAGGCCAGGACCAAATCAGGATAGTAGGGCTGTATTTTTTAAAAATTCAAACTAATTTGAGGGAAGGCATCAATATATTTGTATTAGGAATATATTATATTATTGTAAATAATTATTTTATCCTATTTATATTCTATTTATCCAAGTGTAGCAATACAAAGAGGCATCAAAGACAGAAAACTTCCTGACAGGAAAGACAACAAAAGCGAATTGGGGGTGATTCCTGGAAAAGACTTCTTTTTTCCTGTGTTTGGCTGGTGTTGCTATCATGGCCACCAATACTCAATCCAAATACATTGCTTAATATAATCAAGCAAATACCTTTCCAATCACTTTTCCATTGCAACTTTTACGGTCTTATAAATGTGTCTACCAAACTTAAATTCACAAAATCATTCATACAGCTCTGTAAGCTCCAAGCAAATACAACTGTTAGCTTATTAAACCCAGAGCATATTAAATATACACATTAAATTACATATGAAACAGGAAAATATACATTTAAACCCAAATTGTTTAAATAGTTCCTTAAATATATTTCCAAATGGATTTCATGTATCCATTATTAATGTACAGAGGTCCCCTAAGATAACTACAGCTGTGTATGAAGTGCATAAAATGTAAATGCAGCTGTGTGTCCTGGCTGAAACCAGGTGTCCTGACATCCCAAACCTGGGCCCTGACCAGATGACATCAGAGCCCACTTCTAAGTCAGCCCCTGACACTTCTTCCCAAAAAAACCCAGGGCATAAAAGCAAAGAAACCAGCCAGAATTGTGGAAATTTCCCCTTTTTCCAACACAGAACTGAGATGTACACAGGAGATGCACCTCAGCCCCTCCCTTTAAAGAAAGTCAGAGGAAAAAGCAATGTGTTGTTTGCAGATCTAAAATGCTCTGCAGTACACTGCACTCCCAACATTTTTCAGGGCCTACATATTAAAAACTGCTGGAAAGCCATTATCCCAGGGATCAGCTGCTCTTAGCAAATATCCATGGGTTTCCTTTCCTGCAGTCACTGCACCCCTGCCCCCTGCACTTCCCATATATTTTGTACTTGGAGAACTAAATAAATATGAAAGAGTGATAAGGGGAAATTCCTGACAGTGATAATTACTAACCCAAAAATGGGGGGGAAAAAAAAGCTACATTTCATGTGTCTTTATGAGTGATTACATCCCATCATACTACAAAAGAACTAAAGCACATTTTCCAGTATTTTAGTACATATGGGAAACTGAGATATAGCCAGAAAGGCCATTTCAAACGGAAATAGCTTCAGTCTTCCAGAGTTCAGAAAACTATTCCATTTTTTAAAAATATCTCCTAAATCCCAAGGCAGATTAAATCCAGAAAATGTGGAATACAAATCAGTCTGAAGGCCCAGGTTAGCTTGATGAGATTAATTTTCAGCCCTTGGCCAGGGTTTATTTCCTTTCCCATTTACACTCAACAAATCACTGCTTGTGCATTTTTTCCTCTCTATTTCAGGCTATCACCCTGGCTTACTCAAAATAAAGAAAAAGCCTGGTCTAGCCAACAGCACCTGAAATGGTGCCAATCATGGCAAGAGAAAAGCATAACCCAGCAGAGATGCACCACTGGGCTGAGCCCTAAGTCAGTTGCTTGCTTGGCCCTGATTTTTTTTAGTCTCAAACACATCACCAAAAGGGGAGTTTATGGGGAATGTAGTTCATGGCCAGCAGGCAGTACCAGCTGGGTGGTGAGAGGACACCATTTTCATGGCATGGCATTAACCAACATCTACTTCATAAAGCAAATGGAACATCATAGTAAATGCACAAAAATTCCAGAGAGATGTAGGAATGCTGGAGTGTGAACACCCCAGCAGCTCCAACCAGCCTTTAATGAAGTACACTCAGTGTTTGCTCAGTGTGGTGACTGCATGTTCACCACACACAGTGTGTCTGGGAAATGCAGAGCAGGTACTCGTGGAGCATTTTCCTTTCAGTAAAGCAAAACCCCCTGTTTCCTGCCTGTTAAATTTCTACTGCTTCAGGTTTTCATTTCTAAAAATGTTCTTCATATCTAAAATGGCTACCTTTTCTGACCCGTGGCACTCACTGACACAGAACCATACATGTTACTAGCCACAGAGCTTAATTACAACAATGGGTTCATGGTGGCAAAATTCCCACAACAGGTCCCATGCTAACACACTAGGTCTTTATGAAGAGTACTTTCCTATACAAGTAATTTTTCCCCCTAGAGATGATGACATAGCACAACTGAAGGTCACATCAGCTCCCTCCCATTCTTTTGGCTTATAACAAAAAGATGTGTATATATATGTATATATATATATGTATATGTATATTAAAAATCAACGTGGAATTTATACATGGCTTGCACTAAGGCACAAATCAATATATTGGAAGCAATGATAATTAAAGGGGATGGATGCACACAGCTGTAATGACTGTGTCTCTTTATACTGGTTCAGAGACCACTACACAGTTTCTCCTCTGATGACACATTATTTCACAGAACCAGAACCAGAAGAGCATTCAAGAAGCCCAACACCACCAAGCACAGCGTTCAACCCTTGAGTTGAAAACTTCCAAGCCCTTTGAGGCAAATCAGTATCAAATCCCTACTTATGTGTGGATTTAATTGTTACATAAAGGATGGCAGGTTTTATCAATTACCCTCAAAAATCATTGTTCCAATGCCTACTTACAGGAGCCTCACATCCGAGAATAATTCCCTAGAGCTCAGTTAGACAAAAATTCATTAAAGCATCTCTCTATTTCTCACATACACAAAAATTAAGGTATGGTGCAGTCCAAAACTAGCTTTTTCAGAGAGTGTTTCAGACTGGTTATTTTTAAAATCTTGAACCTTATTTCTTAGCTGTCATTTACCTCTGAAGTCAGATACTGATCCTGAAAAGCTTCAGGAATTTCTAAGAGCAAGGGTACAAAAAAGCATTTAGAAACTTTACACCATGTTGTATGGTGTAACACCAAGTTTTAGTTTGGTTAGATATTTCCAGGTTTATCAAAAACTTGCATTATATGTTCTAATTCCTTCCTATTTTGAATAAATATATATCTCTGTATAATTTAAAATGACAAATAAAGTGTAAATTAAAAACAAAAGGCAAAAGTTTTAAAATCTTCATTTTAAATAAATTTTGATTTACAAAGAGACAATAAATTATAAGCACTGACTAGTCTAACATACATGGTTTTCACCATGACACAGGAAGGCATCTATTTCTCTGCTGGTCATGAGTACAACATATTTATAATAATGGCAATAATAAAGATTACTATAAACTATTCCATTATTAAATTGCTTTTTAATGTGAATTCTACCCATTTCCACCTTGCATATCATCCAAACATAATCACATCTGTCAGTACCAAGGAGTAAGATATAGTGGATACATTACTGTATCACCTCTCATGATTTGATGATGAGACTGAAGATACACAGTGCTTTTCTTAAAACTCTAGGTTCTGGGTCATATTATTTATGAGGATTTAATCTTTCATGAAAAGAAAGAGAATTTAGCCCCAAGCATGCAAAGGAAATATTTAAAACACAAAGTAACTTTAAAAAAAAGAAAAAAAGCATGGAGGGACAACTAAAAACCTAAACCAGTGGTGAAGACAACTAAAAGCTAATCTTACTTTAATTTCATATACTGTGACTTATGATTTCATAAGGTTTTGCATTGGAAATACTGACACATTTCTGTTCCAGCAATTCCTTTACAAGTGTGTAGTCAGGACTGCATCCCCTTTCTTACCGAATCACAGCATGTTCTGTCCCTTGAATTTCAGTTCCATTCATTCCCTAAAATATTCCTTCACCATTCCCTAAAGTTCTCTATTGTCCTTCCAGAAAGGAAAGAAACACCTGGCACTCTCTCCCTCATTATCTGGGCTTCCAGGTTTCAGATCAGTTCTGCCCTGTTCATGTTCTTGCCTAGTATGATTGCAGTTGCTTGGTAAAGAATAAATATAGACTAAAATAACTATTACTATGAAAAAAATCTTTATAAATTTGGTTTCTTAGAGTGAGAGTAAAACAGCTGTTTTAGTTTTTCTTTTGTTGGACTTTTTTTTCAACATGGAAGAACTGGCATTAGAAAGTGCACTGTAAAATCCCAATGGAGACAAGGTCAACCACCACTGGAGTAACTCTATCTCACACAGTTACCTTACAGCAAAATCCAGGCTGGTTTTCCACATTGGCATGAGTAAATGCACATTAATTATCTGGTGGTGAAAACACATCTTCTTGGCACTGAGGACAAAGCTATCTTTTTGTTCACTTTGGCACAAAATCAGTTTTCGAATATATTTCATCTGATAGTATTGAAACAGTTCACAGATTCATTTAGAATGCACAAACTCTCATTTTGGTAGCTGATATGAAGCCAGAAGCACCTTTGGTGTTGATTATCAATATACGTGATGTTTAATTATTTAATTATCAATGTACCTGCTAACCATTAATGCACTGCTGTTTCAGGCAGCTGAAGCTAAATGGACAGAAGACATCTATAAAATCGGCCTCACTACCACACAGGTTTACTCCTGATTTTTCTGTTTTAGACACACAGAATCAAAGAATATCAATCTACTGATCAATAAATTAAGGAAAAATAGAAGTGGAATTCTTCCCAGATAAGCATATGTTTGCACCTTTTACTTTAAACCCAGTGGGGTCCCACCCACAGCTGAATTCCAGAAAAAGGTCATTTCAATTTTACAAATGTCAGGCAAGATTATAGACAGGTTCTGCTAAGGTGACATTAAGATGTTTCTGAATTATAAGTTGTCCCTTGTCAAAACTGTACCCTTAATTCTGTAATTCCTAACACTCAGAAAGGCTCTTTTTTTGTTTATTTGTCTTGACCTTCTAAAAAAGAGACCTTTGCTATGTTCCTACAGCAGCAGCCCAACCCACTGACACATTTTGTGCAAGAAAAAAATGCATGAGGCAGATGGTAACCAATCCCTTCCATACATGTTGCTGGTGGTAAGAGACACCCAGCACCCAGCCCTTGCACAGAACACTGCAGTTACCTGACTGCACGTGTGAGCAAGCCCCATGGAACACCAGACACACTGGCCTGCTCTGCTGCTGTCACACTCAAACACAGATTTCATACAGAGCAGTCAGTGCAAGAACTGCACGTGTCTGTCTGCTCATCTTCCCTGCACATAAACAGAAAACATCCTCCCATTTTGGCTACATTTAATCTATTGTTTCTGAGAGGTTGCAGTCTTTTAAACAAAAAAATACAAGCTTAATAATGTCATCTCTGGCACCAAATGTACTATTCAGTCATGGTTTAGACTTTTAGCAGCTAACTTTTCATAGAATTAAAGATCTTAGTGAGCGACACAGTGTTATCTGTATTTTAGTTTCATGATATTTACCTCATCTACTATTATCAGCATCAGAATGTTCTTTCTTTTTGTTTAGTTAAAGTTTTCCATTTCAAAATGCTTTATTAGTAACCAAGTTTTAATTAACTGCACATGCATTTCCCCAGTTTTCAAGAAAAGCCTAACATCGGCAATATACGTATCAGATGCATCTAATCATTTTCCAACTCCTACCTTTGCTCCTACGTCCTCCTCCCACAAACCATCTTCAGAGTCACACAAAACAATGTAAAGCAAACCACAGCTAATAAATCCCCATTTAGTCAGCATTAGAGCATCAGACATTGATCATATGCATTGATCCTAAAACACTGAAAGGGGACACTGGTTTTCTGCATTATCAAGCAGCTTGAACTTAGTTTACCTTCCCACCTTGTAGAAAACAACTCAATTATAAATAAAATAGAGCTCAGGTATTTTGCTGTAAAATCCTTTCCAGGTCATGAGAACAGAAAAAGCTTAACAATGAGTCCTGGCCTGCTGCCTTTTGCACTTTTAGTGTCAGGTTCTGGCAGGTCTGCACTACTCACAATCAATCTTCCTCAAACTGTAATCCTGACATATCAGATATTTATTTATGCTATTTATATAAGGGAAAGCTATTGGGTTTACTTTCTGCTTGACATACATCCTCCCACAGCTGGGCTCAGGATTCCTGAGCCCTCATTCCCGCTCCTGCTCCGGATTCCCTTACCTAGTCCTCCTGATGCATCCCTGACTTCCCTTAATGTCTGAGAACCTTGCTGTGGGCTGCATTTCCCATGACCTGCTATGCAACTTCCAACTGGTTCACTGTTACCCTCTCAATACAGACTTGGCACAGGTGACTATTAGGGTGTGTGCTGGTTTTACTCTGTAATCGCATCATCGTTAGCAGTTATCCATTTTTACACTCAGATCAAAAGTACAGGTAAAATATATTTCGCTCAAAAAATTCTTGGCATTTCATAAGATCCAAAATACTACATTACATGAATTAGTAATTTAAATGTGGCCATGAATTACCCTCCAAAAAACAACTGCAGGTTCACACTAGACAAAAAAAAAAGGCTGAATATTACTTCAAGTGCAAAGTAGATACAAATACCTATTTAAACAGTGCCTATTTAAACACATTCATCGATATATTTGTCTTGATTCAATTGCTTAAATATGGGTCCTCTAGTGATATTTTGGATACCAAGGTGTGGACAACCTCTAAGTAGACCTAGCAGATAACAAACACTGCTTTTCAGTGTGTGTGCATCCAGCAGGCTGTCACATGGCTTCATTAGCAGGTTGGATCATGCTGGGATGTTCAGGATTGTAGCTGGCACTGGTCTGCAAACTTCATGCTACTTTTGAATAACCTACACACAAGGCTGGGGGATTTTAATATGTGTAGAATAACCTGTGTTTTGGTTTGACTCCATTCCAGTTTCAGCTTGTACATGTCTGGCTTTGCAAAAACCTGATATTTGAATTCAAATACAACCATTAGGTAATCCTCCAGCTGCAAAATTATTTAGAGCCTTAAACCATAATTTGTTTTTACTTGTATTATGAACATGAAAACCATTTACCAGATATTATTTTGCATAATTAACATTAACCATTTGCTGTAAATTTTAAAGAAGTTGGAAATATTTTGCTGGTATGTCATGCCTTCCAGAGAAAAGGCAGAGTATCTTGGCTAATTCTGAAGTCCTTAAAACATTTGATGTAGCATGACAAATAATGGAATCAGGGATACAATTTGCACACATCCTGTCTAAAAACTACTAATGCTAATTTTTCTCAGATAACTCTTTCGAAATTTATTTTTTCCTTATGATTTCTTTTTCTGTTCATTGAATGAATTCAGAAAAGACAGACTTTATGAAGTGTCCTGTACAATCTCCTCCTAAGATCAGGATTCTGTACTTGTACTGAAAAAATTCTGCACCGTGCATCTATTATGTATACATTCTAAAGTATTTCAAATGTACAGACATGATTTGAACACGCTACCTTTTTAGTTATGATTAACATTAAAGAAAATTATTTAATAAATTTATAACATAAGGGGATCTTTTTTCCATCATACCATGAAACAGCAATTTGAAGATGACATTTAATTTACATTAAATGTTTTGAAATGTAATTATTTCCATCAAAGGATATTAAATACTTTGAAGTTTCAAAAAAAACCCCTTAGGTTATATAATATTACTTTGTTCCTATATTATAGTTGAGGAATGTGTAGTATTTGAAAGTATTTGTCCCTTGTTTGTGGTTGTTCAGCTGGAAAGACTTCTTTTATTGTTGTTTTCTAATGAAATGATGCACAACCACCACTCGACCTGAAGTAAAAAGGGCAAATAAATTGCTTCTTTCAAAAATCCAGGCCTACATGTCTCCCAATTTAGAACACTGAAATCTTTACCTCTCCAAAATAGTAGGCCCATTCACCCTGAGATACTGTGAGGACAGCTACTCATCAAGTACATTCCTTCCTCTTTTTTTTTTTGGCAGGCCAACTAGAGGTCACTTTGCAGAAATTTGACCTTAGTCTGCACTAAGCTGGAAAGATAAATTTGATTTCTTTTTAGCTAGAGTCTATTTAACACCTGATTATCTAAATTAATAGCTTTTATAAAATTTGAAAGCATTTTCAATATCAGACTGAAAACTATTGCTCAGTTTACTTGCCTTGCCATAATAATAATGATGATGATTTTGGTGTTAATGTTATGGTGGGATTTGGACTCCTGGCAGGTCCTGTCTAACACAAGCTATTCTATGTAATATTCTGTAATCATTTCACCATTGCTTTCCTAATCACACATTGTGAGAAGTCATGTAGTTCTGTTTCCTGAAAGAAATTTGTTCCCAGAATTTTACAGGAGCAATACTGTATTTTATCTGCCTCTCTGGTCATGTCTTAAAAGTATTCAAGAGGACTGCACTTAATTTCACCTGATTTTGAAGGACAAGAAGTTAAATTTACTGAGTATATTTTGCTATTTTTTTTAAGTATTTTAGAGATTTTTATAATAGGGTATCTTTTACTTAGAAATACAGCTACATCACATGCAACATTAACGACACTGGTATTGAAAGGACACATTCAATCACCTACCTTTCATCCACCAGGAAAAAAAGAAAAACCAGGTTTTTTTCTGAGATGCTCCACAAATATCTGGGGGGTTTTTTTCCAGTTTTACTAGAAAGTGATTAACCCCTGCTCTTCACAGCCAAAAGTCTCTGTAATACACTGCATGTCCTATTTTGTCACCCTGAACAAACTACATTTTGATCCTGACAGAAGACAACAACCAAGCAAAGATACTGCTCAGTCTGATTTCATCTCACGAGCGATTATCAAACGCAATCAAAGCTGTCCAGTTCCCATGGTTTGGGTACCTTTCCTCTCAGGAATACTTTTCCAAGGACATTCCATCCCCTGGTATGGTTGTTTCAAAAGAAAAAATGGCTTCTGGCTGCCTCAAAGGTGCTGAAGTTTACTCTAGGTGGAAATCCCTATTTTCATGCAGAGACACCCCCCAGGTGGGTTTTTTAATTTTGTATGTGCATTTTTGAACAGATTTTACTCTCAAACACTACACAGCAAATTCTGCTTATTTTTTCTATATTACAAATTTCATCATTAGTCCCCTCCATAACCAAGAGAAACATGATTTCTCCACATTAAACATTTGTCACATGAAAAGAGATCAACTGCTACAGTTACTTACACTACTTTCATCATAACCAAAGAGCCTTGTGTGATAATACAGCTTTTGTTGTTGTGCTTGTTGTTGTTTTAATTAAGCATTTATGTTGACCCTCCAGAAATACAAGCCAGAACCTGCAGTGTTTATTCCATACACTGGAGTGACAAACATACTTACAGTCAGAAATGTTTCCAAATGAAGAGCTATGCTTTTAACTCATTTATAAACATACAGAAAGCCATTTTTTGAAGGGCCTTGCCACCATTACACCCACAGGAGAGATACTTGTTAACACAGCACAAAGGTTTCATCTCAGGTAGCTCAGAGTGCAATACCTGGATCACTGGAAAAGAAACAGCTGCAGTGTAATACATGGAAAGGCAATTATGGAAACCAATGTGATGCCAAGTTACTAAGCATTATCAAATAAGTTCTCCTGCCAACTATAGGAGAGAGCTATAATCCAGAGCTATAAAAATAAACACCCCAGCCCACAAAGATCAACAGTATTTCCTGCCTTTTTGCGCTGGCTACAAAATATTTTGATTGCACTTCTGTCAGGATCTAATGGAAGTATAGAAAATGCTTGTCAGAATGGAATTTTAGAAATCTGATGTCAGTGTCATATTTCATACTTCCATTTTCCCAAACTATGCTTATCAACTGGGGGGAAAAGGAGGGAAGATAATTATTTAGAGAAACAAAGAAATGTATCTCATCCCATTATAATTGGTCATTAAATACAAAAGCATGTCAAGCCTTTTTTTTTTTTTAATGTATGTTTTCTTGATTATTTTCATTCTGGAACACAAGGCATATTATTAACAAATACACAATATTAAATAATGACTTAAATTCAACCACATTGCTTACTAAGTTCTCGGACAATTCCAGAGAACATTAAGTAGCACAGAAGGTCTTGAAAAACAGAAAATCCCTAAGTTTTAATTGAAATCTGGGCTGATTTAGCACAAGGCTGAAAGAAAGGTATACTTTTCTTTTTCCCCTTTTTTCCCCTCCCAGCTCTCCCCAACAATCCAGTGCTGCCAGTGTGATGCTGCAAAGAAAGGAACCAGTGAAACAACAAATGTCTCCTCTCAACAAGGGGCTCAACTCTTCCCCCATCTGAGTCTCACAGCTTGTGAATTCTCTGGCTCCAAGTCCATTCTTCTTGTTTACATAATTTTTGAATCAAGTCAGCATACTGGAAACATACATGGTAGTGCTCTAGCAAGGATAGAGATCTTCCTGGCTCTAGGGACAGCAGTTACAGATGTTGTGAAAGATATGGGGGGCGCTTATCTCACTGTATTAACGACTACTTACACAGGGATATCAGTTATGAAATTCTCCTATGGTAAAAAGTCTGATTTCTAAGCACATTTTTGTCTAGTAATTCAATTTCCTGACATAAAAAGCTTAATTTTTCATAACAAGTTAAATTCGTTTTATTCTATTTTCTGCCTCTTTTTTGGTAATACAGTTTGACCAGAAAATAAAGAAATTTTAAAGCATAAGTTATTCCTAAACATTTCCATAAAAATTCGGGGGAAAAAATAAATAATATCTCACTATGACAACATTCACAAAGCCTTGCTCTTCTTTTTAAGTGATACACTAATATTCATTCATCAACATAGTCAATGCTTTTCTTACTTTTGCCCCACATATGCATACACAGATTTGTTCACACTTCAGCATTTGCCCCAGTCTATTAAGAAAAGCTCTGTAGCAATCAGGACATTTCTATATTTCCAGGAGATTACATGATCTCAAGAACTTCAAATGTTCACTTATCTGGATATTAATCTTATCAGTTGCTTTTCTTCCTGACTTAACATACAGAAAAGAACAACATGGACATAATTTGCCTAATTTTATTCATTTCAGTGGACCACAAGGTTGATGATACTCCAATGCTTTATTTAAATAACAAAACATTTCAGTCAGGAGACAAACAAGCCTCCTAGGGTTACGTTTAGGTAGAGCTATTAGTAGTTCTACTAACATCACAGAATCTGAGGCAACACTTGCAGTCCTAACAAGAACTTGCCCAGCTCCTGAGGGACCAGGCAAAAAGATCTGCTCCTCTTTTAAGACATTTACAATGGTATCAGTGAAAATACTAAGTTAACTACTTCTGAGTGGGAATCAACACACTGAAACCTGTCTGTTTCCGTCCTGCGCAACATCACATAGTACCTGAAATGGCATCCACTGATCACTCAATACAAGGCCATACCAGGGCTCAACTTCTCACCCAGGAGGGAAGAAAAGCTATTTTTCATGTTCTCCAGTTAGGAAAAAGAACTGTGAATCTCAGTAACAACATCACAACAACTGAATGAGGCCCTAATCCAAACTTTAATTCAGGCTTTTCAGGGCTGTGTTGGATGAGACCCCAAAAAGTAGTCAACAACAGCTTCTTACATTTTCAGTTGTTTTTCCAGTTTAGAAGTGTGTGTGCGTCGTGGGAGTTTCTCCTAACCCCAAATTATAGCCTGGAGGTTAGGAAATATTTCCAAATTCATGCATGTCCTTTACACGCAAGCTAAGCTTAGTAAGGACAAGAATTTCATTATATGACTGCTAACTATGATCAGCATTAGCTATAGATACCACAAGAAATACCACAATAGGATCTCATCAGTCATTAATACATCATATTTTACAGACAATGTGGTCAAACACTAAACATGGGGCACACCTGGTTTCTGGATTATTTTACAGACCTTTAGCTTGCATAAATTGTTCCACTGAAGTAACAGTAGCACTGTAATTTACACCAGATGAAGACCTATTCCAAGATCTGCCTCTTCCAAACAGAAATGTCAGGAGAGTAAGTCAAATGATCTGACTTGATGGTACATTTTTTTCATGCATTAGTAACCTAAGTATGAAATTGCCATTAAGGGAAAAATATACTGCAAAATTATTTGGTGTTGAAAACCAACCCCAGAGAATCCTCTGCAGATGTGACCTTGGTTCAGCACAGCTCAAATAAGCCCTTCAGAGACATCCTGGGTGGGACTTGGCTGCCAACACAGCACCTTGGAACCCGGAAACCCAGACTGGTGCTGGGTTTTCTCTGGGGGATAAGGGGGTTGGGTTTTTAGTGTGGGGTTTGGGGTTGGGGTTTTTTGAGGCAATCAGGTCCCCAGACAACTGCTGTCCCGTGGAAGTATCTTGTTCCAATCTCCCTGACTAATATGTATGGAAGATCCCATTTGTATATCTCCATCTACCCAAGCATGGCAGTAGCCAACAATCCTTGGGTTTAGTGCCAAAAATAATGTTAGTGTATATTCTGTTAGTGAAATCAGAACAGTCATCTAGAAAGAACCATGGAGACAGAACCAGGACCAAAATTAGATATCACACCAGCCTCTCCCCAAAATTAATAATCTACCATTAATGCCAAATTATAACTTTATGTTACCACAATTCAAGTATGGCCTTTTATAGAAGTTTAATTGCTGGAAAATTTCTATCAAGTGTCTGTAGCTAAGAATATAAGTTCTAAACAAGTATTTCTAAAGAAACCAAGACAATCTTACACTAACAGTTTAAGATCATGAAAGTTAAACATAGTCTATTCCCTTGTCCACTGGAGAAATGAATGAAAGCAGACCCCGCCATTAATTGGGTTTTTAATCACAGTTATGCTCGGATAAGATTTTGCACTCGAAATCTGAGACTTGGAGCACACAGGGAAATGTCTGCAGCATGCATCAATGACCTTTTGCAACTGAGTTCTGGTATTGAAACAGGACTTTTCAAATGTCCCAGCATGATCAGTTCTAGGGGCTTGGTCCAGATCCAAAACTCTGGGCTTGTTTAATAAGGAGATTCCAGGCAGCCCACAGCTGACCCTGGGCAGCCACACTGGAGCTGCAGTTTGCTGACGTGGACGAGCTCTGTGCTGGGGACTGAGTAGGTCCAGATGCTCCTTCTCTCTTCAGAAAGGAAATTATAGTCTATAGAAGAGGAGCTTGGCACAGCCAGCTTTCTAAACTAGGAAATTTCATGATCTGCTGGAATATATTAAAATGTACATTTTTAACTCCAACAGAGACATAGCTTCTCTCTGGAACAAACACTTGATAGGAGCAGAGTTAGAGGGCTAAGGGAATGCAAGGGGCTGGATGATTTCATTACCCCTAAGCTAAGGTAGTTGGCAAACATGGGTATGGTTTACTGCTTTTTTGCCTTTTTTGTTATGAATTGTATAGATAATTGATGGCAGGTTGCCTAGAGCCTGGGATAGGCCTCCTGCATGAAAGCTGAAGTAAATAAATGGTGGCTTGCCCTTATTTCACTGGTTCTGTGGCTTGACATTTAAAGGTACCAGCCTAAAAGAATGGAGCAGGCTCATCACACACAGTGGCAGCCTGGATGTCACCTCAGGATCAGCTCCTGGGTCTCAGCACTGACATCAGGCCCAAACTCTTCCGGCAAAAGGGAGAAATTTCCAAGCGGTTTTCCAAAGACCACTGTTTATCAAACTCTGAATTTACACTACATACTGCAGACCAGAGGAAAAACAAATAAAACATGTGAAACAATAAAAAACATGTGAACAAATAAAACCTGGGAGCTGCATGATAAAAATAAAAAAAAAGTTTCACTCATCATTTTCTCAGCCAAAATTTTTCTTGTACAAATAAACCTATAAATATCAGATTCAAATAAAGTGTTTATCATCTCAGTTACACACAAAATCTGCACAGGTGGCTCTTCTTCAAACTAGTGAATAGTATTTTCACTACATGTAAAATATCTAAGGTTAGTAGTTCAGTGCCAAGCATATCAGAATCAAATTTCCACTTCACAATCTCCTTGGCTGTGAAAATAAAACTTCACTGTTCAAAACATTAACTTGAAATTAATCACTTTTCTTACCTTCATGCTGATCTGTAAAGGCAAACAATGAAAGTGTACATGTTTATTCTGTTCTTTCCAATGTAGGAATCAACTTGGAATCATAATTAGGATCAGCAGTCAAGCACTAGTTTTCTTTTTGTTTCACTAATGGGAATTGATACATATTAAAGAAACTAGTTCTCCCTTTTTACCCTCAAAGTAATTAATTTACAACAAAAACAAATTTGGAGTGAATGATATGTGTTTTTTTCATGGCGCAGAATTGAGGGAAGGCATAGCGTGAGGGAAGGCATAACTAACCATGCATTTCCCATAACTGCTATGTAATTTCAACTTAACTGCACTGTAAGCTCTATGAAGTCCCTCCATGAAGTAAATTTTCTCTGCACACCTCATTGCTGTGGCTGCCTGGATTTATGTAATCGAGAACAGTTTGAGGTCAATTTGGAAAAAGGCCTCATTGATCATTGGCAAGCTGTCTCTGAAAAGAATACACTCTGAGGAGCCCAGTGCTAAAGGCACAGAGACAGAAGAGCCAATTGGTGAAGTACTGGTGACTGCTTTATTCAGAACATAATTACCCTTGAGAATCTCTCAAGGGCAATAAATTAAATCCCAGATGCACGCCTGGAAATAAATACTGAAAGCACAGAAAGCACAGAATAGCACTGATGTCAATCATTCACCTGGTTACAGGAGCATCTTCTTTCAAACAGGACAGAACATAAAAATGTCTAACAGTCTTTTGCAAAACATCCTCCTGCAACTGAGCTACACAATTGAATATTCCTGCCATTTTAGTGTCAAGCCTAAGAGGCCAGGAAAGCTTATACTATTGCCTCAGAAGTGCACTGCACAGGACCCAGGCTATGCTTCATAGAGGCTCCAGAACTGCCTTTACAAATATACTCCCTTTCAATCAGGCCTCAAAACCACCTGACGTCCTGGTATCATCTTCCTTAATACCAACTTCTTATGAACATAGGTAACACCTTAAGCTGAGTGGGAAACTTTCCTATACAACAACTGATTAATTTCAGGTAATTGCTAAACTATTCACATGTTAGGAAAATAGAGAATTTAAATGCCCAATGAATCAAGCAGAAATGCAAAGTCGGTTTTGGATCAAAAAGAGCTGCAATATGCTTCAATTTTTTCTGCTCTCTGTTCTCTTTTTATACTCTTATGCAGACTGCATAACATATAGACCGGCCTGTTCAAGACATCATCAAATTTTTCCTTTTTATTACAAAAGGAATATTCATGCCCTGACCAAACAGTCCACATTAAAGTCCATACTACTTCCATTTCTTTCTGCAGAAAGTTTCTCTGAGTAAACGCAGTCTAAAGCCCTGGTGCAACGCATGCCATGAGCTTTAGTCACATATGACGTGCCAGAAATTTCACAGGCTACAAAAACCAGCATTTTGCAAGCATGTCAGACTCTTCCTTGTATAGCTCTGTGTGTGCTAACACAGGTACTGGAAAACTCATTATGCATTTAGTTGGACTAAAAGGAAAACATTACCCTTCAGGCACTTTGCATGAAGACAATCTCATTTCCAAAACCAGATCGGTCTGGTTGCAGCCTCCTACAAGTTTCCCACAGGATGGGAATTAAAAAAAAAATAAGACAACAACCAACAAGAAAAGTAGTGTAAGCTAGAACAGCAAAAATGGTATTTTTAAGAAATACATTGTGTTCTTTAGCAGTACATCTATCATTAAGGATAATATTTAGATCTGCAATTTCTTGCAGTCTCAAATCTCCTACTGGGCTACAAAAATGTATAGCAGAGAATGGCACACGCCTACATCACCCTCAGGGTCAGGGACTATGCTTAGTTCATTAAGACTTGAAAGAAACATTTTAGATGCCTGAAGATATTGTGCTGCATTGCACAAAAATATAATTGCTGTAACAACCTACAAGTGACACAGCAGATGATTTTTCTTTTTCTTATCTGTGCTCCTGAAACCTTGTCAATCTATTCCTAATCAAACTGGAGATAAGGTTTTCAGTGTGACAGAGGCTAATGTCAGCCAGAACCACCTGCAATTTTTTTAATTAAACTTGCCTCAAACCAGGCTATACCATTTGTTGATGTCTTCTCAGAGCAAGGCAAGCAGT
>NW_005054298.1:29062485-29071735 GCF_000277835.1 Geospiza fortis | reverse complement strand
GCTGCATTAGCTCTGAAATCCCTTGTAAATCTTCATCCTCCTTATGGTAAATAACTCCAGGAGGAAGGAGAAAAAAAAAAAACAAACTATGCCCATCCCCCCAAAAATCTAACAAACTTATATCATCCTGCGAAAAAATCTTGCCTTGTACCTCCTGAGACAAATACAAAAAGAACCAGGCCAAAGCAAGATCTAGCTTCAAGCTTCACAGTTTGTTAGATATCAAAAGGGGTCATAATAATTAGCTATTTGTCTTGCCTGATTCTGACAAAATGTCCTAAAGCTCACTCTGCCATTTCAATAAATAGTTATAATTCAAGACAAAAGCAAAAGCCAGAGGATCAGTGCGCTGGTATTTACATCTCATTGTGAGCTGCATTCCATTGTATAAACAAGTTACTTAGAATTTTCTAAGTCATGCAAACTTCAAGGAGGAATTTCAGTCTCTCAGCCTCCAGAAGGGAGGAGATTTAAGGGGAAAAAATAAATAAATAAAAAGAAAGAGAGAGAGAGAAAGTACATGCACACAAGAATAAAACTTATTTAGCCATCTCATGAGGAAATAAAATTCACTTTGGGGTAAAAAAATAATTCTGATTTTTTGATTTTGGTGACCAGAAGCATAAGGTGGCAGTTGTGACAAACTAAAAACTAACTTTAGTAGAAGCAAATCCTTTTGCTTAAGCAGCCCCAGATCTGTGCTTTCAAAGTAAACAGCTGAAAGTCAGAAGATGAACCACTCCATTAATCCTAGCCAGACTCAGATTTATATGATTATGCTGGGAGACAGCAGGCATCCATTAAAGCCAGACCTTTTTTTCTTGTGGGAGGGTAGAAACCGAAGGACAAACTGGGTAAAGGTCTTTAAATGTGGGCTCAGCACAGCCCATACATCTACTGTGATACCCTATAGTAAGTGCTGCACAGTGTCTCCCAGCTGTGTCCAAGAGCAATGCCCAGAGGGCATTATTTGATGAAGCTACACATTTCCAGGACCTATACTCCTGCATCCTAAGACCACCCCAGCTAATTTGACTATTGGTGAATACTAAGTCGGGTAACAATACTACTTAAGAGTGCATGCTTTCACTCCAACTCATATTTCAGCCCACAGACCAGCTTCAGCTCAAAAGCAGTGCTGTATTTCAGCTATATTTGCAGACTCCTTTTCAGAAGTTTAAACATTTAACCAATAGGGTAAGTAGACTTAAAAGAAAAAAAAACAGCCCAGGCAGAATGCTTTACTCCTTTTCTCAAGAGAACTCTACTTGGCAGGTAGTACCAATGATGTAACTTGGGCTTTGAATGCAGGGATGTGGATGCAGCCATGAAGAGCAGCAGCAGAGTCCTGCTCTCTTCCCTGGCATTTTGAAATTGCATGTCAGGAATTGCTCAGGTGTGATTCCAGCCCCAGTAAAAGAAAGGCAGGGTACTGTCACACCAGAAAGTCTCCTCTCATGGCATTGAATCAACACTCACTCACATTTATAGGACTCAGACTAAGCCACAGCTGTATCCTGTTAGAAAACAGGACCATAGGAGCATCCCCTTTCCAGGCAGAGTCACATCCCCTTCTGCTATCATCACTCCAGCCTAGGGGTCCCAAAGCATTCTTCCAGACAGAGCTAGAGATCAGGACATTAGAAGCACCAAATGCCAAGTCACTCTCCAGACTAAGGCATGCTGAAGTCTGTCCCAAACTTAAGCCTTTACTGAATCTCTTGTAGCTTCATGTAAAAGTTACCAGGAGTTTTTCTATTATATTTAGCATTATTAGGCACACAGATCACCTTGAGAACCCCAAAAGCCTTAACTTCCATGTTCTTCTGTACATGTGTAGCCGAGATGATGCAAGAACTTTTAATATGTCAGATTTGAGCATAAAGCAAACTCAAACCAAAACCACCAAGATTCCCTTGGTTTCCAGTGAAACCAGAAACTGGGCTGTGTTTCTGTATTGATGTTTACTGATGACAGGAAGCCAAATCACGTGAGTTTGTGCAAAAATGTCAGTATAACTGATAAAAGTTATTTAAGATAGCTGTTCTATTTAAGATAACTCACTGCTGCATCATTTCACCTAATCAAATCTTACTTCAGCTTAAAAAATCCTGAAGCTTGTTGCCCTCTTTTAAAAGAAAAACTGAAATAATTAAATTTTTCCTTCATTAAGGAGAAAAAAAAAGGCATAAGTTGTCTCATTGCAATAAATAAGACTATTCATGTGCCTCAAGTTAGGTTCTAAACTACTCTCCTGAAAGGGAGATTTAAATTACCAAATATTTACTTTACATGTTCATTACATTCAAACACAAAAAAATAAACTGCCTGTAAAATAGATAAATTCCATACTGCAGAGGTTTCCTAGGAAACCAGGAAAGGCTCAGAGAAACAAACAGCTGGAGGGGAAAAAAAAGCCAACCCCAAGAACTAAGTGCTCCATACCCTCATTTTAAAAACCACGAGAATGCTATCACTAACATTAAAGCAGTGCCTCTCACACTGGTTGGCCCTGGCACTCTTCATAGGGGCAAACATACACAGCCTAAAGAGATCAAGATTTAGCTCTTCTCTCCCCATGATCTCACCTTGCTCTCCTCTCCAAAAAACAACAACAAACCAAACCAAGAACTGTGAGTGTTTTTGCTAAAATGTGGTACGGCTGCAGTGTTGGCGTGTACACTAAAAAGGACAGCCAACCCCAGAGAGATGCCTACTGAAACCGTACAGCAAGCAGGTGATTCACAAGCCAGAGATTTCTTTGCTGAGGAGCCAGATTCCACTTCAGAAACCAGCCAGCTATTCAACATGAAAATCCATGCCATTCCAGAAATGTATTATTAGCACAATGACTCAGTATGTATATTACAGTAGTACCCTAAGGCTACATTTGATATCAAGGATGCTTTGTGCTCTGCACTGCACAAATTCATAGGAAGGCCCTGCATTTTACAGAGAAAATATAAAATCAAAGCATGCCAAAGTTATTCAAGCTCACTGTCCAGGTTTAGATGGAATTTTCTATCATTACAGAAAAGAAAAAAAAAGGGTAAAATAACTTGTCTAACCTCAGTCCTAATTTCCTAATTTTTGAAGTAGGTTCCCAGCACTCTGCCAGGCACCACTATAATTCCAAGATTCAGTGTGGTGACAGCAGCCATACTGTCATGTTGGCTCCTCCTTCTCCCCATGGCTCCATTTTCCATGTTCTGCTCTGCTTGTGACCAGGCTCAATGCCTCTGACATCAGGTTCTTCCCTGCCTTTGTTGTTGCCAATGCATTTTTCAGTCCTTTCTGCCTCTTGCCAAAGCAAGCATTAAACATCTGGAAATCATCCTCCATTACTTTCACCAGCGACGTGCATCTGCCTTGCACTGTAGTTCCCATACAGTGGAAAGACACCACACTCACATAAATCTGTAAAATGCCCTAAAAAAATCTAACACACCATATATTAAACCATTTTAATCTGTACCCTGCAGTAAGTTACAAACATGCTATTTTCTTTAAAGATGTAAGCATATATACTGGGGATCTTTACAGACCACAACACTCCTGATTCCAGAGAGTTCTAAAGTACAGTTATTTACTCTAAGGATTGTGTTCTCTTCCTAGCATGTGAAATCTTTCTAGTATTAGAAACCCACAGATTTTCAATGCATGTATTATGGGTGCTGGTTTGGGAATTTTAAGGGTAAAAGAAGTCACTCCAATGGAAAATTAATACAGAGGAAAAGAGATAACACTTTTTTCCTTTGCACTTTTTCCACTATGAAGGAGTAGAAAATGCAGGCTACTTCCACCCCTTTTCCACAGTCCAAAGTCACAACAGGACAATGACCCCTTGGTTGTATGGAGCTGCAGGCTCCTCGAGAGGTCCAAGCCCCATCACACTCCCAACCCCCCTCTGGAAGTTCCTGCCTCTTACGTCCCTTTCTCTTCTATTCTCAGAGCTCTGGACACACTGAGGATTATTCAGAAGAATTTCAGGAAGCCTCCAGGAGCCTTTGAGAAGTGAGATAACCCAGTTACTCAATGGTATCTTTCCTACCAAGAGACTCATCACTGATATAAGCAATAAAGCCAAAAATAGATCATACTTGGTTTAAAAGACCCAAAACTTTATTGGTTTATTGATTATATCACTTGTCAACAAAAATTATAATTGATAACCTGGATGAACTAAATTCACGGTAACTTGATTTTTCTGAAATAGCATAGATGGCTTAAAGATGACTAAATTGTCCTCAGTATTTGGAAAATGAGACACTCCAGCTGAAGGAAAAAACTCCTACTTTAAAGTAGACAGAAAATAAGTCATAAATAACTGTCATAGGATAGCAATCACTATGGCAATTCAGCACATTTTTATTACATCTGAAGATTTGATAGAACCCTGTAAAGAAAGTATTTGTGAAAAGCTGAGTGTAAAACAGCTTCTGTTTGCTGCTTCTGCTTTAATTTTTTCCTTAAATATTTTTTCTTGATCTACTGGGACTGGAGACATGAGATTTCAGACTAGAAAGTGATTTAATATCAATCAAGCTTGTCTATGATTTCTTGAAAGAGAGAGAACTGCTTTAAACAAGATGCTCCCTCAGCATAACCTCTGAGTACCTATGATAATACAGCTGGCCTGAGACAGTTCTCCTCAAATGAGGAACAGTTCCCTTCTGGCTTTTAGCTGGATTTTCACTATCATTTTAACGTGAAGCAATGATCTTGGAGCAACTGGGCCAGGACAAACTCACAAATTGGCAGAAGGCAGGTTTAGATTAGCTACTAGAAAGAAATTCTCTCCTGTGTGTTGGATGAAGCACTGGAACAGGTTGCTAAGAGAAGCTGTGACTGCCCCATCCATTGGAAGTGTCCAAGGCCAGGTTGGATGGGGCTTGGAGCAAGCTGATGTAGTGGAAAGTGTCCCTGCCCATGGCAGGGGGTGAAACAGGATGAGCTTCAAGGCCCCTTCCAACCTGAACAGTTCTGTGATGATTCTTCCTTTTTCTCCCTCAATCTCTTCCTACACTACACTGCCATTATGCCCATAATCCTGCACTTCAGGTGGTCAGCTTGCTGATGGGTGCTGGCAAGCACTTAATGACCAAAGAATACTTGGAGAAGATACTGTATGGACCTTCTCTGCCAGACATCTCCTGCTCAGCAGGGAGCAGACCTCAGGGACACAGTTTACTCTTCTGTTCTTACTCTAAATGAGTTCATGTCCAAAGCTCTGAATTCCTGCCAGCAGTATCAGAGTCGTTGTTTGTGTTTCTATTCAGCCACATTATCCAAAGAACAAGGGCACAAAGATTCAAATTAATTCTTTAGTCCTCCCATGCTACTGCTGCATAGTCCAAAGGCTATAAATGAAAAGTAGTGAAGACACAAACCACCATGAAAGCTTTTCAGTATGAAAACAACTTCATTATATCATTCTCCCAGCTATACTGCTCACACAGAGCTGCAGAAAAATGCAAATTCTCCAAAGCTCCAAACAAGTTTCAGCTGGCAGCAACATGGCCAAGGAACAACCTTAGGAGAGCTCTCCAAAGACAAGACCTATCTTCAGCAGCAGATACAAACAGAATCCCGAGGGTCTGCATGAATAGAAGCTCCCTGAACAGAGAGCATCCCACCACTGGCCCTCTGACAATCATTCTTAGTCTTGGTGCTTATATAACACATGACCTTTCTGCAGCAAATGCGGGTGGGATAGTGGAATAATGGAATTGTTTCTCACTGCAGAATAAAAGGCAGCACAGCAGGCTATGAAAAATGTATGTTGCTTACTAAGAAGAGATAATTGTAAGCAACGGTTTGGGTATTTTAATTACCACAGAATCAAGGCTTTATCATCATTCAAAGCTTCCAACACATTACTGTTTTCATAATTATAAATCAAATTATAAAATAACCATTTATATTAAAATAATTGTGTTACTTCCTATAGTCCATACCACTGGTTTATCCTTTCTTGTAGTTCTGGAACAGTACTAACTCTTCAAACTTCTCTAAATTTAAGCTAGGAAAAGCATAGAATCACAGAACAATCCATGACCAAAAAAAAAAAAAAGTATCTAGAGAAACAGTATTATTTGCACATGCACAATGCACTGATTACATAAAAGACATAAATAACACATGATGCCACCCCCTGGGGTACCTCTGTTCCTCTAAGTGCTACAGGACTGTAGCCATTTTTCTCCAGCTTCAAAGTACCTGGTTTCTCATTTTATGCCATGGACAGAAATATATTTTCTTCATTAAACCTGGAATTAATACATCCTACTTTCCAGCTCAAATCATACCTGACCCTCTGCACATGACAGCCTCACCAGGGCATTCAAGAATGGTTGAACAAGGTGGGTCTGTTGCAGCTTGAGATTTCAGGCAGTGCAACAATCCTTCCTCGTGCTCTGAAAGTTCAAACTCCAAGAAGCCTTTGTCAAAAACTGAAATTCCAAGTTAATCTGATTAATTTATTCATTTTACATTAAAGGATACTTGGGTTCGCCTTGTTGGTTGTATAAAGAATGGGGGGTTTGTCTACACAATAAATTGAAGTGCAAGTCTAGTCTCCCTTCCCTGACTCAACTGAGAAATCCGCTGGATTAACACTGATTTATTCTCTCTAAGAAGAATTTCTGAGAAAATTATATCATCAGGACTTTACACACAAAAATGTGCAGGGTCACAATGACAAACATAAGTGAAATAGTGCACATATAAGGATGGATCACATGCCTCCAGCTGGAATTCCGACTATTTTTTATTAGTTTGTTATTTCTTGGCACTGAGTTTGTTGCCTTCCTCTGTATATGGAAAAATAGTTGTATACAGGCCATGAACATCTGCTCAGTTTTTTAAAAGGATTATATTGTTGCATGAATGTCTGCCTTTGCAGTTTCTGCTTCCCTGCACATACACACAAGAATCTGTTTCTTTTCTGAAAAAAAAACCTAAAACCAAGTTATGTGTCCAGTTGACCATTTTAATTCTAACCACAGAAAAATCATAACTTATAGTTTACCTAGATAGTAAACACAACTTCAACACCAGGAGTTTTTCCTAAGCAGGGTTTCCTAGGAGCATTTATCACCAGTCAAGGGATTTGGTAGATACTTCTTTTTTTCTGAAAACTTCTAAAGCATTAGCAAGTTAAAAAATATGTATTTTTAACCAACTTACATTTAACTACTGTTAAACAGGACCAATCCTGCATGTTTTCCATGAACAAATCAAGCTGATAGAATATTATCACACTGAAACAAATTGTAAGGATGAAAAGACCTCGCCAAGAAACGAAGACTGAGCATGTTAAAACATGAGTCATGAAATGACCGTTCAGTTTCTATGGCAATAATCCATATTTGTAAACATCGGGGAGAAAAAATGCCTGCCCTAACAAACACAGCATGCAATTATTCTTCAAATACAATGAATTTTCCAAAAAACTACAAGTTAATGTAAATAGGTCAACCTGACCCTCAATTTTATGTATTCCATAATTCTGAGCAAAGTTTTGCTCAGGCTGAACAGAAGGAATCCTCTCAAGGAGTCTTCTTGTAGAAATTTCTGTGTAGAGTGTCCTTCCCACACTTTTACAGTCAGGAAAGTCAACCCCAAATTTTCTAATTCAATGAGTTAGTCCCCATGGAATTACAACTTTGTCTAATAGATACTAGATTCCTATTTGCTGCTTGCTTAGAGTTATATTAATTCCTATTTTTGAATTATTTACTATGCTTAAACCCCCAAACACATATACCTACATGCACACATATGCAGGTTTTCTCACTAAGAAAGCAGAGGTACAGACATAATCTGGGGATCTGGAACTTTTGGGGAAAAAAAAGAATCAATACAGCATAACCAGGGAATTATCAATTGCATTTACATATATAACCAGGTCCAGCCAGCATGGGTTTATGAAAAGCAGGTCTTGCTTGACCGGCCTTATCTTCTTTTATGACAAGGTGACCCACTTATGGGAGGAGGAAAAGGCTGGGATGTTGTCTACCTGGAACTTAGTAAAGTTTTGGTCACTGTTTTCCGAGGCATTCCCCTGGAGAAATTGGCTGCTCATGGCTTGGATGGGTGCACTGTCCACTGGGTAAAAACTGCCTGGATGGCCAAGCCCTAAGATTGGTGGCGAATGGAGTTAAATCCAGTTGGTATCTGGTCAGCAGTGGTGTTCTCCAGGGCTCAGTATTGTGCCCAGTTCTGTTCAACATCTTTGCCAATGATCTGCATGAGGGGATCACAGCAAGTTCACAGCCAGCACCAAGCTGAGCTGGAGCATCAGTCTGCTGAAGCAGTGCTGTGCAAACAGTTGGGTTCAATGATCTTAAGGGTCTTTTCCTAAACAATAGTTCTGTAATTCTAAGTATTATCAGATCCTCACCAAAATTGTGACAATTATAAAAAGAGGGGTGTTTTTCCTCTTTCATATAGAATCATACAATATCATTCTCCTTAGGAGCTGTGAGGACTATTTACACAGATGAAAGACCCATAAAATCCAAAGAAGCGTTTGGCACAAATACTCAATAATTCTTTTACTTTCTCATAGCTGCAGAGGGCTTTCACTTGTCATCTTATTCCCAACACTTGCCCCATTATTGGGACTGTGCAATCTAACAAGGCCTTATCTCCCTAAAGATAGTATCAGTGAGAAGATAATGGACACAGTTAACAGCCCCCATTCCAGCAGCTGAGCTGTTTGTGTCTCCAAAGTCAGTCCAATCTCCTGTCTCCCTTGCAGGGTTTCCAGACAAAATGAAAGACCTTGAGAATTCAAAAAAGGCAAAGAGGATCATTAATCTAAAGAGATTTTTCTTTGTACACACTGTCAAATTAGATATTTTCAAATCAATACCAGGGCTCACACTGGTCTCAGCTGAAGGAGAGTTGACACCACAAGAGCTGGACAGGAAAATATAACTCAGACAAAGATACATGGCAAAAACTGATGAGAACCAAAGGCAAGTATAGGATTGAAGAGAAATATGGGAAATGGTGGCAATAAACCTCCACTGCCACACCCACATGCAATTTGCACAGACAACACTTCTTGAACAAGGTGATTCCCACAATTTCAAATCTGATTCAAAAGTACTGATTTTCCACTAAAGGTGTGTTTCTAATTTATTTTTAAAAAACTTTTACACTCCCAAGGGGATGGGAAAGGATCCCAGATGCACATCCTGCTTCTGCTAGTAGTTCCCTCTATGCCAAGGCCTAGGGAAAG
>NW_005054298.1:29050852-29062403 GCF_000277835.1 Geospiza fortis | reverse complement strand
AAAGAGGAAGGATTGTAGAGTTGTGTGGAAAACCCTGTATGAAAGGTTCAGAGCTTTCAGGTATTCAGCATTTAAACAGCACAAAATTTCAGCCACCTCCTGGGCACTTTCTGATCCTTTTGCATTTCTGAACTAGACCAGGTCTCTACAAAGAAACTAAAACCAGGATTTTTCAGTCCTTCTAGGATTTTGCAGCACTGACCTTATTGATAAATAACTTTTAAATAGGCACATTTAAACACTCTCAAAATGACCAATTTTGCTGTAATAGGTTTGGAAGTGTCTGGTTTTCACATTTTTACATGCATTTTAAGCACATGCACCATGTAGCACTACCAGCCAAGTGCTCTTGAGCAGAACAGATCAATCTGCAAGGGTTTCAAGAGGAAAAAAAATAATAAAGAAACTGGCATTACTTAAAAGCACAAGGTAATGGTAATTGGTAAAGGAATAGCAATTGACAAAAAGGTAAGCAGTATGTTTGGTTTGAAGCATTACAGTTCTTTCATTAAGGTTTTTTAACCATATTATCTGCTTTATTATATTCAACTTATCTATCAATACCAATCCCCCTTATGATAAATTCTGTAACATACTACCACAAAAGCTATTTCTTTCTGCCACTGCGTCTAAAGTTGACAAGCAGCATTCAACCCTTATTTTTTCTAGGACTGTCATGAAAAATGACTGGTACAACACTGGTTTACATCCTTTCTGAAAGTTGGATAGATTTTTCTAATCTACACTTCCTGAAGTGCCCTTCTTGCTTTCTCAGACACCTCTAATATTTATCTGATAGTACCTATATTCAAGTAGTACATAAGTGAATGAGAAATAAAGCACTCACAGAAAAAGTCACCTGCAGTAAAATACAGCATTGATAGATGTTAGACCTCTACACAAATACCAAACCCAAGACAAACTAAGAGTAAAATCTGCCCACTCTTCAGCATTTGTAGGCTTCAATCAGGAGCTAAATGAAAGGTGAAATCCCTTTCTTATGCAATGAAATGAGACCAATGTGTAGAATGCACCCTACTTCTATTTTCACTGCACCAACCCTCACACCACATGAAAATAGGTCTGGGTTTGGTTTCCTTTTAATATAATGAACATTGGAAAATGGTCTGTATAGTAGACAACAAAAGCTATTAATTCTCAAACAGGAAGATGAGTAAGTGATGTAAGTGTAAACAGATGTCACTAATTTATTACAACATATTTTGCTCTCTGACTTACCACGTACCTCTCAGTGGCCTCAGCCATCAGCACATGAGAAATACATCCCAGAATGTGTTGCTACATTACTGGTTTATCCCATAAGTTCCATAATTCCAAAAATCTAGTAAATGTAATAACCCCACAGAAAACTCATATAAATTTTGCAATTTTTCTTAAATAGGCAAAAAGCTATAATTTTTATTAAATGGATACCAAAAATGAAGTCAGTATTTTCATAAGTGTTTTGTTTGGTATTACATGTAACTGAAAAATGCATAATACATGCCTCCCTTCATAGCAAGTATATGAATTACACTCACAAGTTTATATAAAGTGCCCCCTCTATGGGACTTCTCACACAGCTGTGCACGGGCAGGACAGTCTCATTTTGCTTTGTAGAACAAAAGTTTCAGAAATATTGCACTGGTTTATTCATTAGGCTTTGACTCCTCCTCACTTATGCAATCCAGCGTATTACCAGAGAGGTTCAGTTACAAGAAAAATTAGACCCTTAAAAATACACGATAAAGTAAGTGCAAACTGCATTGGAGGGTACATCCTACAATGTGCTGGAATGCCCTACAAAGGGACTTTGTAGGGCACAATTTAGAAAAGAAGCCAGTGCTACATATAAGAAGGCTAGGAAGTACGTTCTGGAGTACAATAGCTCCAGACTGTCCCACCACCAGCCCGCTCACATTTCAGGAAATCAACACAGATCACGACATCCATCCCGACTGATGAAAGAGTACAGCCACTACGCCTTCTCCTGCCTATCAGTGTCTCTCTCGCAGGCATTGAAACGCCACTAACACGAAGGGCTACCAAGCAGCCGCAGTCAGGGCAGGTCGGGCGGGTGAGGCTCGCCGCCCTGCGCTCCTGCCCGCACGGAGCTCGCCCCGAGCCGCCGCTGCTCCGCTCCGCCAGCCCCCGGGCGGAGGGGAGGCTCTGTGCCATCCTCGGCGTCAGGCAGCCCCTCCACAGGAGCCTGGGGGAAAACGAGCCCGAGAAGTAAAGAAAGGAAAATGAAAAGGAGGAGGGGGAGGGGTGAAAAAAGGGAGAATCCACGTTTCTGCATTTCTCTAAAACAAAGAATGTGAGAAAGCAGATGTAGTTCAGCGAAAACGACTCCACCCTGCGAGGCTTCGCTGTTTACTCTCCCAGCTCGCTTGCCCAGCTGTCCTCCAGCCGCGTCCCAAGCCCTTTCTTTTGTTGGGAACTTCCCAGCGGCCGCAGCCCCGCCGGGACGGGGGGCTCAGCCCGAGCGCCCCGCGGCAGCACTTGGCCTTTGACCGCCCCTCCCGCTCTGTGCCCGCAGCCAGCGCCGCAAACCTCGGTCTTCCGCTCAAAAAGCCAAAGCGCAAACCCCTCTCTGCCCCCTTCTCAATACGTGAAAGCAAAAGTCTTACTCTCGTATCCCAGAGGTTTTCTGCTCCACTTACTAGCCAAATCACACAATAAACACACCGCATGCAAAGAGGGGGGGGATTATGATAACTGCTTTAGAGGCAGAGAGAAACTCACCACCTTCATACTCTTCCACTTCTTGCGCTTTTATGGTTATAAATCGGCCTAATAAAGCAGCGAGGATGAAAAAAGTTCTCGTTTGTACCAAGACTGCCATCATGCCTAGATATTAGACATGTATCCTCCCTGGGCAGCAAAAAGTGCAGAATCGTAAGGTTATTTTAGCACCATGAAGCCAGCTGAGGAGTCATTCTGCCTTTCCGCATCAGTTCCAGGACAAAGTCTGCGAGCCCTCTTTTCAGCACCAGCTCCACCGCAGTCTGCAAACGCTCTTTTCAGGGGATGCAGCTTTAAATAGGCAGAATGCTGCCTCCACTTTCTTCCTGCCCCTTTTCAGCTCGTTCAGGCTCCTAACCATCCACTCCCTGCCAAGCAACAGTCTGATTGATGGTAAATAACCGAATCAGAGCTGGCTTCACTCTTCCTTGAACTTTTCTCTTTACGAGCACACTTGCGGGATACTTTCCTGCTGCTGTGCAGTGCATGTGCTTTCCCAGGACCATTTATTAAGCAATCAAATGCAGAGTTTTAAGAAGCTGTCAGGAAGAGAAAGCTCTGCTTTTACTACACCCAGCGTACGCTTCCTGGAAATGGAGGGTATAGCCCCATTTGGAGCCAATTCCCTTATTAGGAACTCGACAGCCTCCAGCACGCCAGAGGAGGATTTCCTCCTCTCCCTTGATAACTGCCCCCTGCCTCGCTGTGTTATCAATCGGGACTCCAGTCCCCTGAGAGGGACTCACAGAGCTAAAATAAGGCAGCTTTCTTCAGGAACTTGCAAACAATCCCCCTTCACCCGAAGGGAAATAATCATTCTCAAATGAATTCTTTTGCTGAATAATCTTTCCTCGAATGCCTACGTGGTCTGTATTTACTGTCCTACCAGTTGGGAAGACTGTTGGAAATCACTGGAAGATGCTCTACATTTTCAATACCAGAATGCCTGTTCAAACTATCCAAATACCTGCTTTTCTTCAGGGTTCTCTGCCCCTGTTCCCTGACAAACCTACCTAAGCCCCAGCCTAGTATTTAGCCCTTAACAATGTGCCTTAATTAGCATTCTAGCGTGAGCACTAAGCAAATCTCTCTTTTGTGGATCACTTGCAACTGGGAATAGAATGTTAAATTTCTTTCTTCCCACAGTGTTTATGGTCTGCTGAAAGGAAGCTCAGTCACTAATCCCCTCATTAGCTAAGAATGGGGTCATCTATACCTGCTGCAGGGAAATACAGATTCATCTGCTGGAAGGTTTTCTGTGTTCAGCTATTTCAGCTTGAGAACAATCCTATTTGAAGCAAACATCTTCACCTGGATTCATACAGATTGGAAATTCCCTGGCTAATCACAGGATGATTTAGCACCTCTCAGTGATGCAGAATCCTAAAGCCTGTGAAGTTTTCTTCTGCGTCTTCAAAGGACCAGAATGCCCAGAAGAAGAAAGGTAACCCAGAAAATGGGTTACAGTCCTGCAATGCTACATCAAACCTACTCGAATAGCAAAACCAGAGATGACTGTAAAAATACACTGAAAGAGAACATCATCAAAGTTCCCTACTCTCTTGCACCAAGCTGTCTTGACACTTCTTTTTCCCCCTGAGGTATTCAAAGACAGCTTCTGTGATTTCACTCCTAGAAGAGATTCCTACAGTGATATCTAAAAGTTGCCCTTCATATCTAATTCTGCTTTGATCCTACCACCAAATTATGACACGTAACTGAAACAGATGAACAACAGAATAGAAAAGGATACAAATTGAATCCATGCCCTTATGCTCCTTATAAATACTTCCTTCTATCATGGTTCTGCACTTAGAGATGGTTTCAGTTTTATTACAAGCATCATATGGAATCATTAAGTCTATCATTTTTCATTTAAACAAATCCACTTCCAGGTCTAAGCTTTTTGATAGCATTCCACTGGATTTGAGTGAGAGAAAATCTTCAGGTACTACTACTGTGAATAGAGTCAGACCAGGTAATTAAGAGTGGGCAGATAAATAATTCCAAATATGCTCAGTGTCACTTCTCCCTTCTTCCTCTCAATAGGGGAGAAGCCAACATTGCATAGAATAATACTGTATATTTATGCAGCAACTTCTCTCCAAGGGTTTTTTTTCACTTTTTTCCATAGATTTTAGGATTCTGTAAGAACAGAGGAATGTGGAATTTCGCAAATTAGCCCAAGGTCATGGATTCACTAGTAAAGCATTTTTGGAGCTCATTTTTCCTCTGTGCCAAGGAAAACTTACACAAGAAGAAACTTCCTTGGGAGGAGAATCTTGGGCCCCAACTCCTGGAGCAGATTCTTCCCCAATCCACCTTCATTGTTACAGATCCAGCTTACAGCATATAACCACACCTAATTTAGTAGACAGAGAAACTGCAGAAGTCATAGGACTGAATCCTCTTTGTCTAGTCCATCTCAGTAGAGAAATAAATGTGGAAAAGCAGGAAACAAAACCAGGCTCTTTCCACCAGCAGGAAACACTTTGAATTCAGGACTGACTCATCTATCAGTTTGTGGCTGATTACTCACAGGAGATAAAAAAGTGATATGACATGATTAAAAAATCACTTTCTAATAGAATCACAAAATAGTTAAGGTTGTAAAGGACCTTTCTAAGTCATCTAGTCCAAGCCCCCTGCAACAAGAAGGGACATCTTCAAATAGATCAGGCTTCTCAGAGCTCGCTCCAGCCTGACATTGAAGGTTTCCAGACATGGGGCATCCACCACCTCTCTGAGGCTCCTTCTCCAGTATTTCATCACTCTCATCATAAAAGTCTTCCTTATACCTAGTCTGAATCTACATTCTTTTGGTTTAAAGCCATAGCCCCTTGTCCAATTGCAATAGGCCCTGCCAAAATGTGTGTCCCTACCTTTCTGACAGACGCCCTTCGGGTACTGGCAGGTTACTATAAGGTCTCCCCAGAGCCCTCTCCAGGCTGAACAACCCCAACTCCCCCAGTCTGTCTTCACAAGAGAGGTGTTTCATGCTTCACATTAGAGCAATCTTCATGTTTTAAGAATCTTTATACAACAGGTAGGGAAACGACAAATCACAACGGCAAAATCTTCACACAGAAGCAGTGTCTACTCAGTGATAAGCTCTAAAAAGTCTCGGTGAAATGAGAGCTCCAAGAAATGTCAAGATACAATACTCTGAAAAAATATATAACTAAATACTCCCTAATATCCTGTTTGCTGCTATTACCTACTTTTAGCCAGTAAGTCAGTCAGTAACTGTAAGTTATCTGACCTAAAAGTCACATGTAAAATTCAAAATTAGCCAAAAGTCAAAGCACGTTGTGAGTGATAGATGTGGCTAGAGAATACTCTTATGTAATTGTGAGGACACAGAAATATATTAAAATATAATTCACACACTTAAACCTTTCAAAATCTCAAAGTCAGGGCAGAAAAACCCAATTAGCAGTTTCAGATGCATCCAAGCATGCATACATATGAGCAATTAAAATCCAATCTCCATGAGGGTCTCTCCAATGGAGTTTAAGAGCCTCTCTCACCTTTCACACTGTTACATACAGCGTGACAGTGCTCCTGTTCTAAACTAATCTGTGCAAGCTGATAGAAAGCATCTTCACATAAATGTGTGAGCCATCTGCTACATATGAGAACCTGCGCCAGTGTTTTAGATCAATATGAAATCAGTGGATTCATGGAAACTGGAAATAAACTGTAGCTGAATTCAAAGGGTATCTGCTCAAAGACAAGCAAGATTTTCAAAAGCAGTGCGGTTTCACCAAAGGGAGCTCACGCCAATGTGAGAGTTGCCATCAAGTTTTATGTCGGCAGTTAAATCCACAGTAAGTGCTGTTTGAAATTTCCACCTTGTATAACTTCTTCGATCACACACTTAGCTTTAAAAAAAAAGCAGGAAATTTCCACACCATATATTTAACTTGCAAAAATATAGTTCACATAAAATGCTTGCCCTTTCTTGGAATTAACCATTAAAATGAACATGACTGAAATAATATATGAGGGGAAAATAGTTCTACCTTTGAAGTGTGTTCACTTTGCACTTTTAAGACCATTACTTCATGAGGAATCAGTTTCCCTATTTTACAGGACTTTCACATAGTAAAAGGAGAGAAAATTCTGCTATTTAAAATGAGAAAATGTAATAGGAAACTACAGAAAAGGGGAAGAATGAAAACAGAGGAATATTATACTACTTTTCAATCATATTTTAAATGGACAAGATTCCAAACTGCACAGCCTCAAAATCATAGTCTTCCTGCAGAGAAATCCACAAAAAAAGCTAGTACAGGTAGAGATTTAAACAATGCTACACCAGTAGCACTACTGCCCAGTTGGAGGAAAATATTCCCATCAACCTTTGTGTAGGAAGGTTTAATAAATGAATTCAAGTCCTAATAGAGGAAAGATATCTTTCTTGGTTGCATTCAACCTTTGTAATGTTGTTTCAGTTTATTTTTAATTTTGGGACACAGGATGATTCTTTGCTTTAAAATTGCTAGTGAGGAGTCTTGGATTATGTCAGTCGCCATAAATAGGCTTTTGCTATGAGGAACTCCAAACCCAGTAAGTTCAATAAGTTATTGTCACTGGCAGCCTTTCCTTCAGAATGTCTCAATTAAATTAAACTCAACATTAGTCTAAGCAAAAAAAGTCAAGAAATTAATTAGGGAAGTAATTAGGGAAAGTCTTGCATGAAGTCCTCTGAAAACTATACTTATTCTTTACCTAGAACAGGAAAAACAGCATCATTATTTTATTCTTTATTACAAATTCATTGTCAAGGTGGCTTTTGTCTGCCTGAGAACTTAAACTGATTAAGTGAGAACATAAAAGGATCACAGCAAGCTACCCACTTAAGTGGCAAGGGCAAATGCTAATCTGTAATTCAAATGGGTCCCAGCTGATGGCCTTTACTATTTTTCCTAATATTTAATAATTTACCTGAGGACCCTAAGATAGCTTACTTTGTTCCTTTTCACTGACTGAAAGTCCCTGCAAAAGGAGTTAAAGACCTATGCAACAAGCATATTCATAAATCCAATAATTTTTCTGACCTAGGGAATCACTTAAACCAATGGGACTGTAAAGAAAGAATTTGGCTGAAAGTTTTTTTTTAACCCTATTCTCTTGTGGGCATAGGCTTGTTATAAGATATTGAGGCTCAGGATTACTTAATCACCATCACTAAACTTTATGCACAGATTTAAAATAGTATTATTTCATTTTCATTCTTCTATTTTAAAATTCATGTCCAAGACTATGTAGAACTATTTTGTCTTAACACAGATTTCAGACCACTGAACTATACTTTAATATGCTCAGTGCAGCCACAAGCACAAAATGAGCTCTTTGGTAACTAGTCATCATGTCCTAGTATAACACAACATGTCTTCAAGAAAAAAAAAAACACTGTATCTTTCTTTTAGAGTTTAAATTGTGAAAACTAAGGACATAATTAAAATCTTATGTATTGATTTCATCCATGGTTAAGTTTTGTATCTGTTGCTGTTTATTTAAACAGATGTGAATTTTAATTTAAAATTTAAATTGCTGCAGGTTTCACATATTCAGAAATATTACAGAATTTATTCTCACAATGTAAGAAGAATCAATGACCCCACTGAAAGAACCAGAAGATGATGTGGAGCTCAATTAAACTCATTGCCCATGCTCTTATCTAAAATCCCATGTAGATGGAGCCCTATAGTCACCAGCATTTATGCGCTAGATGTAAATCTAAGAGTGAGTGTCCTCAACTACCAGATGCAAAATAGTCATATCAGCACAGCATGTTGCCTGTGCCTGTGTTCAGCTCTCCTCTCTTTATAATTGTTTCAGTTTGGGTAAGAAAAGAGTCCATGGTTTCCATTTTGTCTCATGCACTAACATCCCATTGGCCACCATCAGGCTGTGACCAAAGTATAGTAAATACCCCAGCCAATCGTTCTCCCTATCATTACTCTGTTATTTTTAAATCATTGATCTTCAGCCTTAGAATTGAATCTGTAGAACATCCAAAGCTGATGGAGTCATTTACTTGAAACCTGGGCAATAAAACATTTAAGTTTGTAGCAGCATTCTTACCAACCATGACATGAGCAAGTTCAGAATGCAGTCCTACAAACCACATTTTTGCTCCCAAGTTACATCTGATTTCCTAGTAAAATAAAAATGCTGAGAAGCCTGTACACACTACATGCCAATTAACAGAGCTGGCCTACAGATGTGACTGGAGAATGGCTAAAGCAGCTCCAGGAGGGACTTTGGAATCACCAAACCAGTCACAGAACACATATGTTAAAATAATCTTACAGAAAAGTACATACATAATGCTCCAAGGAAAGTTAGTTACTGATCAAGCTCTACAGACTAAATTTCCAAGTAAGATAAACCCCAAGGTGACCAAATGCACTGGAATGTGTGTGAGCTCAAACTGAGACTTTGTCAGCAGTTGCTCTGGGCCTGAGGCTGCTGCCTGCAGGGAGCTATGGGGGAACCATCCTGGGTGGCCTGCAGAAGGGAGTGTCACGAGCAGATGAGGCACTGTGCAAGCCAAAAGTGGAGACAGGTCCAAGGAGAGTCTTCCCTCACAGGGAAAGGGCCACTAAAATAAGGAATATATTTTCCCCCCTAAAAACCCCACATTTATTACTACATCCATATGAAACAAAGTGCCTGTGACTTTACACACATTATAAAGTAGGACTGAAGGGATCCATTTACACAGGATATTGTTTCCCATGTAAAAAAAACTTTAGCAGATGGTTAGTGAATGTTCAGTATCTATAGACACATTTGGACAACATTCTCAGGCAAGTGGTGGGATTCTTGGGGTGTGCTGTGCTTGGCCATGAGTTGGACCCAATGATTATGATGGGTCTCATCCAACTCAACATATTCTATGACATAATGCCCTATATTAAATATAAATTTTCCAGAAAAACCCCAATTTTAAACATGTTGGTTTTTGTCCTAGATAGCTGAAGTGCCTTTGATTCCACTTACTTACCACTTAAAATTGGGACAGGGCTCAGCTCCATTGACAAAAGGAACTTAGCTTGCTCAGCATCTTCCTGGAATTGCTCAGATTTCTATAAGGTAACCACCTTAAAATACATTATTCAATATCTTTAATTAGTAAGAATAAACAGATTTAATAATTTTGGGGCAGGCATTTTTGACACCAACTCAAAGCAGTAAACACAGGGGTGAAAGATCGCCCCTGTTGAGGTTAGCAGCAATATTTCAGCTGCTGATTTAATGTATTCTCTTGCCATGAAAGCTTCCACCCCTTTTTTACCCATCCTTTCATCACTCTGTTAATACATAAACTTTCATCTGCTTAAAGGATTGGAATAGTCGAGATGATCCTTTTAGATTCTTTTGAGCACAATTTTTCTTCTAGCAAGAAAATGTAATTTAAATAAAGGCTATCTTCTTTCTTAAAAGTGAGTCCTCTTCTATAAAATAGGATCTACCTCTATCAGGTTAGTAAGATCTGATAAATGGAAAACTAGGGCATTCATAAAACCCAATTTAAAAGCAATTTTAAAAATCATGAAAAAGGAAAACTTGTCATATTTTTAGTATTTTCCGTGTTGACATGGACATTCCCTATTTCTTTCTTTTAAGCAGCCAGGGAAAAACTGTGCCAACATGGACAAAATTATGGATAATTAATAAAAGAAAGAGGAATAGCAACAGCAGTGGAAGGATGTAATAGAGAAAAAGGAGGAAAAAAGGAATCAGAATTTGTGTGGGTCAGGGATATAAGACTTGAATTTATGCATCATATTCACACAAAGCTGAAACAAAGAAAAATTTCTGTAACAGAGTTATAATTCTAGCACTGGGATGTTGGTGTCACTACTAGAACTATAAGCCCAGGACATTAAATAAATGTCAGCACAGCTGTGTCTAGGTTCAAATAGAGAATGCAAAAGAGGTTTATTCTGCCTGCTTCACTTTTCCATTTCCTTTCCATGCTGTCTTCTTTCCAATATTTTATAGCTTTTATGAGCCTTATTGCACTAAAATTCTGTGAATGCATGTGTGGAGCACATTTTGGACTGCCTTTAAACATTAAGTGCTAATTGAAAACATAGTTTACTCAGAAACAATTCATCAAGTTTGCATTTAATTTTTGCTGTGGAAAAATGTGCAAACTGAGCCCTTTTAGAAAACTTTTTGAGATTTTAATTTCAATGCACAGCTCTTAATAAGGTAGGCTTATTTTCAAAGTTATGACCCATCACCAAGTGGATTTTCATCTGGTTAATGGGCTGAAGCAGATTGTGGAAGAGAATATATACTCTCTATACTCACTGATATGCTTTATTTTGCCTCAACTGATTGCTTTCATGATGTAGTTCAGGAAATCAGCCTCTTACCCTTCTTAAAGATTGATAGCTTAGATGAGCCTCAGTCATTTTAGAAAATAGTTATTAAAGCTTAAAAATGGTTGCACATTTCCACAATAGCATCATTTATTTGCTTCTCAAAAATCCCCCTACCCTTAGATCCTCATGGCAGGCAAAAACTTCTATACAAAATCTTCTTATACCTCTTGTTATGTCCTTTCTGGCAGCAGCTGAAATACTCAAACCTGGTGGGCCTGCAGCACATGGACACAACCTCACCTTGTAACCCTGGATCCAGCGATGGGGGGGTTTGAAATGTACCCAGAGTTAAGTGACAGCCACAGCAGGTAACTGGACTGCTCATTTTCCCTCAGTTAATGGCTGTTTGCTATCTGGAAAAGATTGAGAGTTCTTGTTAGAAAGCAAGGGTTTCCATA
>NW_005054298.1:28994425-29050842 GCF_000277835.1 Geospiza fortis | reverse complement strand
TCTTTCTCTAATTTGCTGGGACATTAAATTACACCCACATCACCTCAGCAAGCAAATCAAATCTGACCACTGCTACACAGAGCAAAGCCCACACAAACTGAGCCATGTGTGAAAAAGCCCTGCACAAAATGTGGGCAAACTCCAGAGATCTCTCTCACCATGCTTATTTCCATCAGCTAAGGTGCTTTCCATGTGAGTCCCCTAACCAAACCCAGTCCTGTGGGAAATTACCCATGCAGTGCAGCCCCCACTGCTCAGGGACACAGCCCTGGCACTACAGGGCACTCTGCACATTGGCAAGAGGAAGAAAGATTTTTAATAAACTCGGTCCACTTCATTCCATGTCCACTACTTTATATTTCCAATTGTCACATATATTCAAACTTACTGGACTAAGCTTTTTTTACTTAATCCAAGCACAAGCACACCCACAAAACAAAGTATAGGTATGAGTTACTTGTATTTCTTGTGATCAGGCTGGTTTATTGATATCTCATATTATGTTATCATTTTGATCATGATATTCTTACCAATCATTCAGGGTACTTTCAGAAGGATTGTTTGACTTTTTTTGTTTAATGTGACCATTATATTGTCTCTTAAATACACTCCCAATCACATCTTTAGGAAGAAGAGAAGCCTGAATAGCAAGTACTTGATGTTCCACAGATTTTGTGATACTGGGAATTAAATGTTTGATTGTAATCAGATACTTTTACCCCTATACTTCAACATCTCATACACTGGGTAGAAAACATAGATGAAAATGCTCATTCAATTTCTTCTCTATACTTCCAGCATTCAGCAATGCATTAATTCTCCTATGAAGAGCAAAGTTTAAATTGCATGAAGGATAATTTCAAGCAGGATAAAGTATGTAGTTTTGCTTAGTGTAAAAAACCTTATCCTTTGCAGCTAGAATGCAAGTTTTAACTATCTGCTATTATCAATTTATATAATATTTTTTATTATTACTGATAAAGGTTGCAATAGAAAATATCAATTCATATACAATTTTAATGAAGCTGGAAGAATTTTCAGATTTTTTCATTTGTGTCTTGGAACTCCTTTTAGAATTACACCTAAGAATAAGAGACTTGTGCGAAATTCTAGCCCTACTCTTCTAAGAATGCAGGAAAATTTTAATATAAAATCTTAACCTAATTTATTCGCATTCAGGAAGCCTGTGATAATGTCCCACTGGAGAGAAAGAAAACACATGTCAGAGGAAAAGTCCTGTCAAGAACTTGACAATGATCCCAGTCTTACCTGCAAGACTCCCTTAGGAATTGTCAAAAATCTCACAAGCCCCACTGAAGCCAAAGGGCTTCACGCAGATGTTAATTCAAGCATATAGCAAACTCTTAAAAAGTCATCAGCATTTAGTCAAATATCCCTACGGCTTAGACAATTTTCAGGACCCAGTTTATTTAATATATCTTCTCTTTTTCTTTTTTTTAGTCTTTTTGAAATTTTAGATTGAGGCTTGTACACCAGCCATTCTGAATAATCTTGTGAGGTTTCTAATGTGTAGAAAATAGAAAGAGAAGGGAGGGGGGAAAATGTTGCTCCTAACCTCTCCTCAGTGCCACAGATCTTTAAAAATACTATTTATTCCTATGAAGGAGAATTTTTAGGCCCCTGAAAAATCACCCAAATTGTAGAATACAGCCATTTCCAATGGTGGAGTGACCAATAGACCACAAAGAGCTCATTGCACTACAGCTTCAGGATCAGTACTAGAAGAAACTCAGCCCAATGACCTGCTAAAGCATGTCCTGGAATAGGACTTCCACCATGGCAAAGGAAATCATCTTGCCTGCTGCCAGCAAAATAACAAAATACAGATTGTGGTAGAAAAAACCAACAAGGTAGATGGAGTCTTTTACACTCTCTGTGTATGTTGTTATGGCAATCTTGCAGTGGCTATTTGAATGTTTGCTGCTAGACCTATAACACGGAATTTAAAAAGCCCACTATCATATATATCGGCTCCAAGAGACCATCAGAAGGCCAAGTTGAACCCAACACACACATAGACTAAAGGAAGTACTTAGTTAGAGTGGTACACAGACAAATATTTTCTTTGGCAGAGAACAGGTCTCTATAAACAGGAACATGGTCGAATCATGCACTTTTTGCAGGAACTAAAGCATTCAAACTCAAAAAAAAGTCACTACCCAAAGTTATATAGGAAAGAAACAAATAGCTAAATAATCATAGAATGATTCCTGTATTTTCACAAAGCTGGATCCCTTTCAACAGCATACCCCTTCAGTAATATTCTAAGGTTTTAAAACTCTGTATGATGTACCCAAAGAACCATTAGTTTCTACAACAGTGGATGCTTCAGTAAATCCTTCAATACATCTGAAGGCTGTTTGCAGTTGTTTATTTTCAAGCTTTATTTAGTATCACATTTCCACAGATTCAAGTCAGCTCTAAATGCCCTGAACACAGAGGTCAGTTAATGTCAGAAAACTCAAAGCCAAATGCTGTTTTTCTAATGGTGGTGAGAAATTAGTCAAACTGCAGAAACAATTCTTTGAAGTGCTACTGAAACTAAACTCTGTGATATTTACCAGCCTTCATGGAAATCATTCTCCATTATCAATAAGAAGGATATACCAAAAGTAGTTCTGTCTTTCGTTCACTCACATTTACACAGGGGCTACTGGAAGGCTTTAATCCTACAGCTTGGCTTGTCTACAATACTCCTCTCTAAACATACATGTGCCCAATACTTATCCTGACAAGCATGCTCTAAATGTTTTTTCCAGTTTTTATTCAAAAGTGAATCTATCCATATTACTGAGGACAGACATAACTGAAGTTTGATCTGCTTCTTTAGCAAACACTCATGATCTATACCAGGCCTATGGAACTTGGTCCTTCTCCAAGTTATCTCTGTTGGTCCTGGAATTCTACAAATTCACCTATTTCCTCCATCTCTGAAAGAAGATTTATGTCTAAGGCACTTCAGTAGCTTGTGATTTAACAATCTAGGAAAATGTTCCCAGTGAATACTTTTTCTATATCCTTTAAGAGTGACACAGTATCCCTTTAAAAGCAAATGTACTTCTAAATAAAGAGCTAGCAAACAACTAATGTAAAAATTACTTTTCCACATTTGAACTGATGAATGCAGAAATTCTGTGGAATGACCCCTTCCTAAGGTGTAATGTCACATTCAGTTTTACAATTATGTGTATACTCAAACTTAATGAGTAATTACAGAATTTGATTGGGGAAATCAGGTGAAATCAGCACAGTCCCTTATCTGTGCAATCCTCTGCTCCCATTGTGGAAATGAGGAAGGGTTTAAATGGCTAACTGGAGATAAATATTTTTGTAAGAAAGACAGCTGTGTGTCAGGCAGGAAAATTCAATCACTAGTACTCAAACAAAAAAATGAAATACTTTGAAATCCCAAGGTCATAATGCATCTGTGTAAGTCTCATTAAACTTAACTGACATTTTATACATTTGTTGAGAGCAAAACACTCTCCTACAGCTGCAGATCTTTTGAATGACTGTTCATTTTCATGGCTTTTTATGACTGTAGGCCAGATTATAATTTAAAATTGCAAAAACCATAGTATGTTTCAACAGACTAATCAACTTTTTTGGCTTTGGCTTTGTGTTAGCTTAGTCTTAGCTCTGGGTGCTGGATCTGGGGCTGCCAACAGCTGTGGCTCACAGCGGCGCAGCTCCTCCCATTGTCCCCACGCTGCCGGGTGACAGCAAGGTACTCAGCCTGGCAGCCCAACACATGCCAGTTTAAAGGAGGGCTCATCCATGAGACTCAGTATCTTGTTCTCCAAGCTTTCCCACTCAGAAAGAGACCTGGCCATGAGGAGAGCTGCTGGTGTCTGCTCACAGTGATGAAATTCCAGAAGGGCTCACGCAACAGCTCTGGGGATTGGACACAATTGATCCCTTGTTTGGCAGGGTCCTGTTTCCTCAGGACCCATTTCCACCTCTCACTAGGGTTCCAAATACATCCCTTTAAATTGCTATGAAAGCTGCTAGGGCTTTAAAAGCAGGTCAAGGCTAGGGCAGAGCCAAACAGAGAACCAAAACTGTTTCAAACCAGCTCAAAAGCCAAAAACCACTTCAAAGACAGTTCTGTGCAAGCTTCATGTAAGTGCCTAACTGAGGACATTCAAAGGTCTGCAAATTCCAAGAAACACAATTCTGGCTAGATTAAGAAAGATGAGAAACGTGAAATAAATCATCTGACTTTAAAATCCCATCTTCTTCAAGCAGTAGACATGCCTGAGATTTCCCCTTTCCATCAGATGGCCAAGCATCCTCCCCCCAGGCCATTCCTCAGCAGCTGGCTCTCTCCTCTACCCAGCCCTGCTTCATATGAGTCCCTAACCAAAAGTCTGACTCACTTCACAATGCTGTCCCAAAAGCTATTTTTATTTCCCAGCTTTGTAATTCTCTCTCAGATGTTAATCTATTTGCTCCTCCCTCCTCCTCCCACATAAGAACTTTAAAGTCTTTTTTTCCCAGCCAGGCTAATAAAATAATAAAGCAAGCAAAGAGATTGTGAGCTAAACCATTTTGGAACCAAAGAATTGATAATGTATCAAAAATTAACTTCCTGTGCATTTCTGTAGCAATGCAATGTTAAAAGTGGTTTTTTTTGGTCTCAGAGCAAAGTTCCCCATAAAATACAGAGGGAGATTGGAAATTCAGCATTATGCTAAGGAATACCTCATTTTCCCCTGAACAATGAGGTTACTACAGCTGTGTAGTCACCAAGTAGGAATCCCTCTTACTGGAACATAAAAGCTGCTCTTTTATTCAAAAATTCCCTGCTGGATTTCTAAGTTCTAGTGAGACATGCAAGAGTGCAGGACTGATTTGGGGAGTGCTCAAATTCACTTAATAATGGAGGGCTGAAAGAAAGTAATTCTTATTGAAACTTTTTTTACAAGTATTGAGATTTAATTTAGTTGAGCAGGAACATAATATCATGTTAGACTAGTTATAACTATTCTCAGGTTTTGGCTATAGAAAGTAAAATTGCAGCTGCAAACCAGTCCCTGACAAGAAGGATGAGTCACATTTCAGTCTGTTTTCACTTAATTAGATTTTTTTTAACGTATGTAGGGTTTAGAAAAAACAACACAGACAATCATTCCAACTGGAAAGTTATTAAAAGGCAAAATGAAGAGGTTCTGACTCCATGGCTAAGGTGTTCCTGACTCCAGGAAAGCTCTGAAGAAGTTACCTTATTAATGTAGAGAAATAATAAGTCTTGCGAAAGGATGCCCAAAATATTTCTCAAAAGTAACACATGGTCTGCTACTTGCCTAGAAAAGGAAACCTTATTTTAAATTAACCTGGCAGACATACATTACATGAAAAGAAAAAGTGTGAAACAGAATTAAACAGGAGAGATAACTACATCCAGCTTTTCCATTTTTGAAATTGCTTTTTATTAACATCCAGTGAAGAGATGGTTCCACAGTAAAGCAACATGGTTTAAAATGCAAGGTGTTAGTAAGGGCTAAAAATGAGACTTTAAAGCTTATTAATCTTTGGATGACATGCAAAAGAGAAAAATAATACCTTTTGAAAGCAACTGAAGCAATTACAAACCTGTTGCCTTTTACTTTTGTAGAGGAAGATGGTGTCTCACTTAAAAATTCTTCAAGTGCACCCAGATGAACATGTTGCTCTGAGATGCATCATGTCACCTCAAAGACTTTGACACAGAGGCTGTTGCTGAACTGAGAGATTTCCACAGGCACTTCAAGCATTAAACCAAAGTGACTCGCCATAAAGATTACATTGCTTAAATACAAGGTTACATACAGCTGCCTAAGGTGAGAGAAAACATAATGTGTTCTATGTGGACACTCCTTGTGCTAGGCTGCCCTCCTTTCAGAATAGATGTTATAAGAGACCCTATTTCTCTTCAAGCACAGATAACAGGAAAAACAATTCTGGTTTTTTGGGGCATGGCACATTTTTACCTACTCAAAATTAGATTAGAAAATATTAGCATACTTGGGCCAATTCCATAGCTTGCTTTATAGCACCGTGCAATTGTAATTTTCCATGCAATGGTGCTTATTCCCTAATTGTTTTAATCCTTTATTCTCATGCTTCAGTACCTGTGCCTTGGGTCCAGGATAAAAGAATTTCAACTTCACACACACACACACACATATATACATGCACACACAAATCAGTAAGTAAATCAGACAGAAAAACAGGCATGGATTTTTGGTTTTCCTCCCACAGCTGAAAATACCAATATCAATATATCAATAGCCACAATAAAGTTTGACTTGGATGGAGTCAGTGTTCATAACAATCCTCAGGCTTTTAAAATTAATTTCATTACCATGTAGAGATAGCTCCTAACATAAATTTTTCTGAAAATCTGAAATTAACAAATTAGCAAAGGGAAAGACAGCAATAACAACTGCACATAAAAAGTTGCAGATGGCATGTTGGAAACCATTGGAAAATCCACATTATGGGATGTTTTGACAGATCACAAGGTGCAGATGCAGATGCTATACCAGCAATGCCTTGACTGAAGCTTGTCAATGTCAACAGATGAGAGTTTCATCTGCTTGCCTATGTGGAAAACTTGAACTACTAAATGAAGATGATGGTCCAGAAGTGAATACAGACCATTACACTAAAAAATTACCCAACAAGGCAAAGTTAAAAGAACAGGCCAACAGTAGGAAAAATTGGAGCTAGGACCATTCATTACATTAGGTACACTATCACTCCTGAATGGGCAAGCTGAAAATGTAAAAACAGTATTTTGGGATAACTAGCAATGTCTTGAAATAGAAAAAAAAACCCTGGCCACATAACATTCCTTATAAAAAATTACTCCTGTCCTCAATACTGTTCAGTGCTTCTATTGCATTTACTTTTGTAGAAGCAACTCACTTTTATTTGATCTAGGGATGGAAGAAGACTTGGAGCCAGAAGATTCAGCACCCAAACCCCATTCCTTGGCAATCAGATGAAGGCCATAGGCAGTAAGGAAGACATCTGAGACAAATGTTAAATAAAAGAATAAACAGAAAGGTACAAAATAACTACAAGGAAGAGAGACAAGAAAATGATGAAATTCATTTGTGTGCCTAAAAGCATCCATGTGTCCATGTAATATTCATACTCCCAGAGCTGGAAGGAATGACCAGACTGTTGATCTCAGAGTTCATCAGTGTGCAGGGGAACAGTGCTGTGATGTGCCCTTTCTGGAGGCTGCAATTTGTAATTGCGCTACACCAGAAGGCTGAAGCAAAAAAAGCAAATTCTTAATTCCTTCTTAAAGTCACAGCTTCACCTGAAGTATCACTCTGTAGAAACACAGAGAGTAAAAGCTTCCCATAAAACATAAAAAAGTGGTTTCCACGTTAATGGTGATATTTCTCATTTTCAGAAAAGACCAAAGAACCAAAGATACAGTTTTCCTTAAATGCAACAATTTAAATTAGCCATTATTTAAGAAAAGTAGAAACACATATATAATATTAGAATATTTGTCTGCTTGTTCAAATTTTATTTCAATTCTTCAGCCTCTATTTAAAAGGTTTTACTGCTTCTCTCTGAACACAAGTAACTTTTAACTTCCAGTAGTGAATTTACTGACCTTGAAGTAATGATTTATGCATCATTTCCTGCACTGCCAAGCATCTGTGGATGCTCTCAAGTGAATAGGGAACACACAGGTTGAGAAACTGTATAAAACAAGCAACTGACTTTTTACTTTGGAAGTCTTTCCACTCAGTTGCCTGCTATTTCAATGATTTTCAGTCATTGCAAGTCTAATTGATAGTGAACAAAACTCTTTCAGGCAGGCCTCAGTTTTACCTCATGGTATCCTAGTGTGAAAGGAGAAATGCAATTTGATGATACTCCTGCTCTTTAAAACCAGTGATGAACAATTCAGCCCTGCCACCATCATATAATAGGGTGTAATGTGGGCTGCTCTTCCATCAGCACGCCCAGCTTCTGTGCAGAATTTCCCTATGGACATTCCCTTTTTATGTTTTTCCCTTTGCTAAATGTGTCACCTCAGTGGCACAAACAGGGACAGCAATTATGAAGGGCATTTCCAGACAGAGAAATCTATCTGCCTGTCATGTAAATACAAAATGTAGCAATTTTGCAATGTTGTTTTCTACCCTGACATTTCACTGAATTTGTGTCCTGTTGTTAGCTACAGAAAATAATTCTGTAAATACAGATGTCATTTCTCCTTCTTGAAAACCTATGTAATGGATTTCTAATATATAGCACTTATATTTACCTTTATATTATTTGCATTTTTCTGGATATTTTTCAGTAGATCATCTTGTTCTCCAGTTATTATTAATTGTTGTTAAAGGATATTTTTCAGTAGATCATCTTGTTCCCCAGTTATTATTAATTGTTATTAGACTGTCACTTCAATCTGCCTTATTTTTAACCTGAAAGCCAATTGGCTTTTCTACAGTTCTGATCTTCAAATGAATTTGATTTGTACCCATCACTGACAGATTATGTCAAGAATCTATGCTTCCAAGGAAAGCTGTGTCCAAGTTACACAGGTTGGACAAGTTTGATTCTCTGATGGAATATTTTCCAACCTATGCTTATAGAAGAGATGCCTTTTCACATGTGCAGCCACGCATAATAAAAGGAAACAGCTGTGTGCCCTCTAACAGGAGACTCTAAATGATCAACTATTGGCATGAGCAGACAGTGGTAGGTGATCCTCTGACTGCAGTGATGCAGTGGATCTTAAATGATGTCATTTGAGACCTAGCCTGGGGCCAATGCAAACCTGCCTACTGACATCCTCAGGGATCACAGCCGGATTTTCACTGCAGGGAAAGCACAAACTGCCTATTCCACTTACTGCTACATGGGTTGCCAAAATTTTGACTCTATTTTTGAGGTACCCCTGTAATTTTGATTCTATTTTTCAGGTACCCCCGTTTCTTGGGAAGTCTGACTGCCCTAAGTTCTTAAGATTAAGGTCAAAGAGAACTGCAAGTAGACATCTTCATTTCAGTGTACAAAAAAGCTGTTATGGACTTTCATGTGTTTTTACAATTACATGGATTAGCAGCTTTCAGTCCCTAAAATAGCAGCATCTGTCATCATTTATGTTCCTACCAAAGTCGTCTGGTATTCCAGAGTGGTTAAGCTTCTCCACAACTATGTTCAAATGAAGGAAATGAAAAAGATGAGGAAAGAACCACCTTATTTTGTATATGTGCAGCCCCAGACATTCTAAAATATCCTTTCTTCTTTAAATAACAGTTCACTTGTCTTACCTTCTTAATATGTTTTCAAGAAACAGTGCAGATGGTACCCTTTTGAAATCTGCTGGTTTAGAAATGTAAATTTCTAAGATTTATAAATATGGTTTACACCTTTGTATAGGAAAAAAACAGGGCATTTAGTTATAGGACAATGGGAGATGGATTCAAACTGAAAGAGGTCAGGTTTAGCTTAAATATTAGGAAGAATTTATTTACTGAGAGGATGGTGATGCACTGGCACAGGTTGCCCAGGGAAGCTGTGGATGCCCCATCCCTGCAAGTGTTCAAGGCCAGGTTGGATGGAGCTTGGAGCAAGCTGGGATAGTGGAAGGTGTCCCTGCTCATGGCAAGGGAGTTGGAACAAGATAACATTTAAGGGCCCTTCTAACCCAAACCATTCTATGATTCTGTGAAAAAAGAAATTGGAATAGGTTCTATCTTGCACGCCTCTTGACTTTAAAATTACCTTCAACATTTTAAACTAGGTGTGTCAGTCATATTTCACTGCCTAATTAATAAAATACCTTTGCTCAGCAAACATGGGCAAGAATTGAACCTCATACATTTCTTTAAAAAGTAAATTGGTATAAACTCTAAATTCTGCGTCCAAACTCTCAATACTGCTAAAAAATTCATTCAAAAGTTTGAAACCTGAACCTAAAGGGAAATACCGCACTATGACTAGAATGAAAAATTTGGAACAAACTTCTGGCACAGCCCCTTTCTCTGGAGGATCTGGAGAGCCTTGTCACGCTGCAAGAAGGAAGCAAAGCAGAGTCACCTCCTACCTGTCAGCTGCCACGAACTGGACAAACTCTGCTGATTGTTTCACCTATGCTGCTTTTGGATAGACTTTTCTGGGTGCTTACAAGAATTTCTCCAGACTAAGGGAGCATCTCTCCACCTTAAAGGCACCTGTCATCAAATTCCCTACAACTGCACCTCTCCCACCATCTTTTTTTTTTTTATAACTACCTTTTATCAGCACAGATCAACCATAAACAACTCACTTCACAGACCATTGCAGCATTAGCTTTTCCCATTTTTAATTCTCCATTTGAGCAAGATATTTGTATTACAATGTTAGCTCACTGTTATCTTGGCTATTAATAACATTGTACTCCATGTAACAAAAAGTTAAGTGCAATCTCAAGGCAGTCATGAAACTATTCAAGAGTTTAACTGAAGTCATCTTACAAAGTGACATTTTGGTGTGGTTAATGATAGAAAAATTGTTAGCTCCGTCTCATTAAAAAACAGATCTCTGCAGAATGATTTGCAGAGACACAGAAAATATATAATTTAATTTTATTTCTGTCTCTAAAACAGCTACAGAACATCACAGCAACTGTTGAGCCTAATTACCAGTGCCATTAAAGTAAAATTACATTACAATTATTTGTTTCAAGCTCTCTTTTGAGAACAGCCTTCCCTATCCAGGCAGTAATGAATTCATACTGCCTTTCCCAGCCAGCATAAGGAGCTTAGTGTAGAAATTATGGATATCTTCATGTAGAGTAGAAAATAAAAAACTCTTGCTTTTCCCAAAGCCATTGTTAATGCATTTGGAAGATTGCATTTTAGCCTTTGAGAACACAGCCTTGCTCTCCAAGATGAAATCTCACTAGCACCACTGAAATAAGTGCAGTTACCAATCTGCAAAATCAGCATAAGCAAGAAAATGAAGTCTGTTAGGGCCAAGTGTTTCACATTAAACATTGCTGGCATAAAATGTCTCCAGTGTTCATTTCCTTTAAGAAAGGGGCAGGATGTGACTCAACAGAAAACACAAGTCATTTAACAGTGCATTGAAGCACTGTGCGTTTCTAGTTTGAGTCTAAAAGGCATTTGAGGAGCAGACTAAGAACAGATCTTAATTAAAGTATTAATAGTACCTCCCTGACAGCACAATGTTTAAATGTGGTCCATTTAAAGTGTTCTCCATTGTTTAAAAATATATAGGCTGTGAATCTTCAGTGCTCATGGACCTGCTGCCATTTTAGGGTGCTAGGAATGAACTTCCACTCACCATGTACTGAATTCTGAATTCTGCACAGACCTGTTTCAAGCCCTGCATTTTGACAGAACAATATGCCAAAAAACATTTGAGCAATGCTATCCTGAAAACCATTGCACTTGCTAAATATAGATCACTCTAAACTTAACACATCAGGGACACATCTAAAACTGCAACTTAAAAGTCAGCTGCACAGCAATATAGCACATGATAGTAAAATTATAGGGCAAATATGACACATCATGTCTAAAGTGCCTCAGAAGTTCCTCAGGAGACTTACATATGAACAACGCTGTCTGCTTCAAACAAGAAATGACCCATCACTCTATGATAATTTTCAGAGTATCCTGAGTAACCTAAGTATCCTGCTCAAAACGCAACCTTTTTACTGTGGTAGCTCTTTTTTTTTTTTTTTTTTTGCCTAGAATATTGTAATTTCAGCATTGCTTCAGATAATGAGTACCTTTCACATGCATTTGACTACCACTTACATCATTACGGACAAAGCCAGTAGTTGCTGGTCTGATGATTCACCATCAGCCATGGTTTTCCACTGTAAAAAATGAACACTGTAGCCAGTTAAGAGGGAAGAAGCACTTATGATAGTGTTAAGAGTAGCAAAAGTGTCAAAGAATTGCAAATTTTATTCAATCTTTCCACAGCAAACATGAGACCTGTATGCTATCATGGTTTCTGCAGCTGTCAAAGGCAGCCTATTTACCTACACTGCAAAGGAGACAACAGCAACCTGAATGAATTTTTAAAGTCATGAATTTTTAAAGCTACACCATTAAATGAATTTGCTCTATTTTGTAAAAGCCGCCCACCTTGTACACACCAGCTTGACTTTTCATCTCTCATAACCCTACCCAAGATTACTTTGATTTTCGAAGTTACCAATATTATTTACCCTAATTGTGTTAAAATAAATGTCAGCTTATTTAGTTGCCTAAATAAAATAATTCTGGGGAGAAAAGGGAACCAGAGGGTTCAAAAAGAAACAAAAATTTTGACTCGTAGGCTTGTGACTCAAATGTAGTTGACTCCAACAATGATGGATAGTTAAATTGTGGGATTACTACATAGACAATCTATGGTTTCAAAATTATTTTCTAGTGAACAAGTGCTATTAGTACATAAACTGTCATAACTATCCATCAAAAGATGCCCTGGAGGCTGAAACATGCTTTAAAGTTGTCTCTCTGAATTAGGGTAAGTAAATTAACAGCTTGATCTATACCTGTTCAAACTGAGTCCGTTCTCATAAAAGATAAATTTTATTTTTTAGTATTATCAACATGACATATCTCACAAGTATTATGTCTGGTTAAATTAAAAAAAAATATCTGAGGTCTTACTGTCCTGACAGAATCTCTTTAATTCCCAACCATTTTGCCTAATAATGCTGCCAAATTAGAATTTTCCATTCATGAAATTCACTCACTCTACATGAATATACACACTCTACAAAGACATATGCATACAAACACATATTTATACACACATATAGAATCCATACAAACGGAATGAAGTATGAGGGCAGCATCCAACAGGGAAACACTTACTCCTGATCCCTTAAGACTGCCTAAGGCTAAACAGCTTTAGCAGCCACAAAAATTCCACCTCTGTACCCAAGACCATCCCTGTGGTACCAATCATTTACAGAACTGCTCACCTGGTGATTTCCATGACAATAATTGTTTAGACAAAAGTCCTGGGGATCTGAGGAATCACCCAAATGAAGGAGGGAGAAGATCCATTGAGCCACACAGTGCCATCATCAAACCACCAAACCACCACAGTACACAACTCCCTGAACATTCATTGCCTGTGTCACGCCCTCCTGTATTTTCACATTAAGTTTTAAATGCATTAATTTTCTGCCAAGACCCTGATCTACAACCTGCTATGGCACACAAAACCTGGAGATTAAACTAATATATTTTAGAATTCTTTTTTTTTTCATATTTTTGTTTGTGATTGTTGCTTAGAGGATAGGCCTTGCATGTTTTTTCCTCCTTTTCAGCACAAAATTCTGTTTCAGAATGTAAATTCAATCTGTGTATTCCTCACACTCATTTTACTAGACATTCAGAATAGAAACCATTCACTCAATACTTCCCCAAACCTTCTACTGCAGTACAAGACTGACAGCTTCTCTGGGTTTGTTGTTGAAATATCACAATATTTTGTTTATCAGCAATATGATAAAATACAAAAAACAGAATAGACTCACATCTCATATTCCAAATAAATTTTAGAGTAATTTAAGACTCCTTGGCTCTTAGAAGTTTTCAAATATAAATCCCAGGAAAATTCCTTTCACTTACTTTCCTCCAGGAGTAGCTAAAGGTGTACAAATATAGGAGTGGCAAATTCCAGAGGAACTTCAAATAGACTCTTCTATTTAATCATATTTATCATAAGATGGTACTAATCCTTCCTTGGGGCCATGTATTTTAAAGCTATATTTGGATACTGAGAAATTTTTGCTTGCAGGGAATGTAAAGTATCATTGGCCTGATTTTTAATTTAAAGTGATTTTGGAACTTGCCTGCTTCCATACCCACTCGGATGGATTCTGACATAAGCCTGAAACAACTTATTTCCCAGTAGAAAAAAAAAAGAAATTGCTTAAGGTTTCAGGCATCTCTTGAGTGAGAACTCTCAGCATAATCCAAGGGTGAAATCCTATCACTGTGAAAGTCCTACTTGCATCTGATATGCCCAGATATTTAACTACTGTCCATTTTTCTGACACTGACAAGAATTTATAAATAATTGAATTCTGCAGGAGTCTAGCAACAATTAGCATAAGTCTGGGGCTAGAGTACAAAAATACATACTCAGTAACACTTTTATTATTAAGGAAATATTAAATTACCATAATCTATTTCTTATTTTCATTCTGTTGTAAAATTGATTATCAACATACAGCCATGCCAGAAGCACATATGCCAAAGAAATCTGTTTGCAAATTTGACTGCCAAAGAGCAATTGCTTTCTTAAACCTTGGAGAAATGGGAAAATGAAATCTATTGAAAACTAGAGATAAGGAACTTCATTTTCCCTCACATCCAAGTAAAAATAATGTAGAAGCAGCTGCATGGCAATGGTTCTACAATTGTTATTTTTCTGTAACAGTAGATACATGCATTCGAACAGTAATATTAAATATACTTTCAGCATCAACTAAAGATGTTTGTTACTTAGTTTGAAGTCAGAAAATGCCTGCAAATACCATATGCATAACACTAATGCTCAGGGTAAATTGACTTAATTTCTCTGGTTTGCAGACAGCAAAAATGAAAAGGCAATGCAAATGCTGGCCCAGGGTGTTCATTGTGTCAGACTAACACTGTCTTGTGCCACTGTCTGCAAACGTCCTACAAATCAGGAGCCTCTGTTGAATTGCATGCCCTTTTTTCACTAAAACAAACATTTTCCTTCCTAGGAGGCTGTTGTATAGTTTCTTTCTTACTGTCTATTGTTCAAAGGAGCCAGTTTGGAATAAGCAAAGACAAGATGCAGGGCTGGAAAAGATGCTCAGTCACATCCTACTAAAGACACACATCTTAGTTTGTCCATGACAAGCAATGTAGATTTCCTGTAGGTAAAACTACAATGACTGCTTCTTTGAAACATGTCTTCAAAAGTCAAAGTCTGCTGCAAAACCTAAATCCTACTTTTGGATGGAGAGAGAATTTTCCCTCCTTCCCGTATCCTCAGGCTGAGAGATGCCAGGCCTTCTCTGCTTTCCCTCACAGAGATTGCCAGCTCCTATATAATAATACTTCATTTTGCATTTGATACTTCTAGACATTGTTACAAAAAAAATTTCTGCCAATTTCCTCTTCAGTATTGAACTTGATAGAGAGTAAAAAAAATCTCTAAGGCCAAAATCATGCTCAAAGATGAGGGGAAAAAAAGAAAATTTGCAATTTCAGAAAATTTGGTGGGGGTCAAACATCCATGCCATGTAACACACAACAATGAGAAGCTGCTGTGTTATCACAACAAGAAGATTATTTAGACATAGGCATGAAGATACAAACTGTGCATACTGCATGTACTTGTGCACAGGAGTGAGTCTGCAGTGGGTGGATGCTTTATTTAGGCAAGAGTTACCCATCTGTAACTGCGGGAGGGAGTTGGCAGATGGAGCTCTGGAGTTCCCTGCTGGAATCTGGCCAGGGCACTGCTGTAACCAACCCCTCTCTTCTGAAAGGCAGATGGAGAACTTGCATGTCATATGCTAAAGCTGTTAAAGAGCACTGAGCCACTAGAGACACATTCCCTCTGCTTTGTTCTTTGCAGACCTATTTCTACTTGATGGAGGTCTGTGTGAAACTCCCACCTCTCTAAGACAACGGCTTCATAAACTGCTTCTGTACAAGTACGAGGAACAGTAAGGACACAATGCAGTTTTGATTCTGGTTTTTAGATTGGAATAACCTCAAAATCTTTTCCCAACCATATGGTAAGTCTCAATACTAATTTCAAATTTTAAAAATCCCACTGAATTAATATTTCCTTAAACCTCTGAAGAATCATTATTCTAAAATGCCTGCACTTCAAATCTTAGAAACTAATTTAAAATAAGAATCAAAATTGAGGGTTTTTTTTTTCCTAATTTTTTTACCTAATTCAGTATCCTCCACCAAGTGGTTTAGTGGTATATAAATAAAGAGAAACAGCTAGTACATAAAGTAGGAAACGTTTCATAAAAGGAAAGCACTTTGAAATTCACTCAGGCTTTGTTCCTTTAGGGCTTTGCTCGTGTGCATCCCTAAGCAGGGAGCACAGACACAGGGGACATGGTTTCTTTCCATTATCCTGCCTTCTCATGGGCATGTCAAGTGAAGGGTTGTTCAGCCTGGATTCCAGACAGAGAGAACTCTGCAAATTCCTGTTGTAGCCAAAGCATAGCATAACTGCTGCCACCTCTACTGCTCAGACACATCCTCTGTTTCACACAGAAACTATTTGGAAAAGATGAGAGAGTTTTCAGTAGGAGCAGGGAACTTTTTTTCATTCACTGGAGACTAAATACAGACCTTTTGGAACTCAGCTTTGACACTGGATGAAAGAAATAGCTGCAATCATAAACCCTAGCCATTCTTTCAGCTCACATGGAAAACTTGTACAAAGTAAATGGTTATTTTGTGAGCTTCTCAGATCGGAGCAAAAGGCATGTCCTGAGTGGCTGCTAGCCTGGAGAAAGTGCTTGCTTTCTCTTTTAGCTGCTAAACTGAGGTTATGCAGTAAGATATGCTCCTCCAGAAATATGCTTCCCTGCTCATAGAACCTGAAACCTCTGGCCTGCTCTAATATACTGCCTTTTTCTGCCTTCTGCTTTTCAGCCACAGAAGATAATCTCTCAAATCAAATAGGAAAACAACACTTCAATGGAGAAAGATGTCCTCCTCAATGTAGATTATACAGACATGCAGTAAACTCTCCATCCAAGCCCTCTCCGTGCTACCCTGTCTGGAGCACTTGCATTGCAGCAGCTTCCCTTCCTCACACTGGCCCTGCCTGCCTCAGCCACCAGGCCTTTGGGACACCAGCCATTCTTTTTCTCAGCACAGTAACACTGCAATCCATAATTCTTTAAGGAAAAAGGAATAGAAAAAGCTGTACATTAAAGTCCAAAATACCCTGGAAAAGAGAAATAAGCCATAGCTCACTGACCACAGAGACAAACGACTTGGCTTGGGAAAACTGCTGAGGCAGTGGCCTCAGCTGCCTGGGGCAACTGGAATATTCAGTAATCATCTCCTCAGCTGGCACAGTTCACACAGAATTTTAAGGAAACACAAGCCAACAGTTTTCTTTTCTTTAAGAGCTACAAGGGAAATTGCAGTGGACTTCAATTCAATTCAGGAGCAGCTCAGACAACACGAAGCTAAGAATAATAATCTTATCAGCTACTTCCAAACACGACACATCTTTTATTTATACTAAAAATGCAATTGAGAAACCAAAGTTTTAGAGCAAACTAAACACTTTTCAGTGTTGTTACAAGAAGTGAAATCCCTGGGCACAGATGGAAGTTTGCAGCTCGAGCTGGCCACAAACTGCTTGCAGATGCTGTTTTATACACCCACCTGTAATGTCCATATTGTGCATGCATTTATGCATAAACAGCAAAGCATTTCCAACCTACACAAAAGCTCTCTCTAAAGAAAGCGGCCTTGGGACAGTGCTTGTTAACAGTTTAAGTCCAAATATTTTCTGGACTTCAAACCCAGTTAATATTCATGAAAAATGTATCTAAAGCCTGAAACACGCATGTATTTCAATTCTATGCATCAATGTAAATATTATATTTATACAATATTTAGTAAAACCCCACAAGTATTTAGGACATTTAATCTGCAGTATGCTGCTTAGATGAATAATTTATCCTCACATCCTTGGAATACCCACACCACTGACTATATAATATCTTAACTTTATGTCCTTTGTGGCATGTCTCCTGCTAGATCACACCACTGTATGTATTTTGTCAACTGCTACACATCTACAGTCACTGAAGAGTCAAGTCTGATGGCGTAGAAAATATTTTATAAGTCAGAAAGTCTTTATGGTGTGCTGTTCATGTTGCAGGGACTCTTCAAATTGCTTCCAGACAGTGCTATTTTTATAATGCCATCACAAAACTAAATCCTATCATATCCATTCATGACTTGAGTGCAGCTTTAGATGAAAACTGCATGCATCATAAATCAATCGTTGCCCAAACTGCTGAACAAAAACTCAGACAGAAGTTCAGATAAAGCATTAAGGAGGTCAGGACAGGAATTGTCAAAGTCCTCTCCAGTCCTCGCTTTTAAACTCCACTCTTTCTTTCTGTGGGAACTGTTCATCTTAATTTCTGGAGGCTTTTGGTTTTCATTTTTTTCCTCAGTAAGTCAATCAGAACATGAGCAGCAGTTGCACAAACAAAACCAAGAAGTTCTGACAGCTATCAAGTGCTCAGGAGGGAAAGGGAAGAGTAGCAAGAGAAGACCAGGCAGGCAGACACTGCAAATGTTTTTGCTGTTCCTGTTACGGTTCCTGCATTACTGTTTTACTTGATCTGACATGACTGAATTTTCCTAAAGCAATTTTCCAGACCTGCATGGGGCCTTGAAGTTTCCCCTCTGTCAGTAACACACAGCACTTGTGCACAGGAATAACCTGGAACGACTGCCAAGACCCAGCAGAAGGAGAGCCATACCTACAGTATTAATTTCTCCCATATAGTTTCCACTGCATAATTCATAGACAGGTCTTTGTCTTTCATACCAAAGCAATGCTCCATCAGCTTTTTACAGACTGAAGGAAAAGTGTCCTTTTACTCATCTCTAGAGTATCTGTGGAAACATGAGCCAGGGCAAAGTGCCAGGCATCAGAAATCCCTGAGACCACTGCCCATATGGGTTTTCAATGCATTACATCAAAGGCACTTAATTCCCAGCTTAACTCTGAGAGTTAGATTACTAATACATAGTATGTAATAAGGGAAATAAAGTAATTTGCAAGTGCCTTTTAAAAAAATTTCTTCTGATGACTGTAAAGTTAGTTGTCAGCAAATGTCACCCAGGAAGCAATTAGCAGCTCAAGGTGACAACAACTCCCAAACCACTGCCAAAAAGGGGTGTGGGAAGCACTGCTTCTTTGGGATTTGGCATTGTGTTCTCTGCTGCATTCCCCTCTCCACCTTTCTAATTTTACAGTGTTCTTGTCCTACAGGTATGGAGTATTTAGAACACTTTTTCACCCCAAAAAATACACTCTAGAATATATATTAAATTTCACTTTTCCAAGGATGTTCAGGCAAATAGTTTGTTCACACTTTAACCCAGTATGAAAACAAAACCCTTAATAAAGAGGTAAAATTTTTGGTTTGTCAGCCTAATCTAAAAAGAGCAATTGTACCCAGAGTTTTCATAAGTATATTCTGTTGGCTTATATGTTTATTAAACTGGGGGAATGCATGATCCAATCATTTTGAATTTTCACATTAAAAATACCATATAATGGGTTTACAGCACTACAGAACCTCACGTTTGAGTTGATTTTGGGTTGGGTTTTTTGGAGGGTGTATGCATCTATTTTTTTTTTAAACTACAGAACACTGATATCAGCAGTTCAGTTGGTTTGGAATTTTGTTGTTGCTTAGATTATTTTGGCTGTTGCTCTCTTTACAAGCTCTCTCATAATTTTTTATCAGTGTAATTTAAAATAGTTCCTTCACCACATTTTATTAATCATTTTCACAAACAGTGATTTTAGAAGCCACAAATTAAGCTGCTTTCTGAATGTTCCAGTCATTGCAAAAGCTTGCAGGGAGCCATGCAGCCCTTTCCCAATACTCAGATGTACTCTGGGAAGTTTCCAGAGAATAGGAGTTCAGTGTTCAACTACAGCTGAACTTAAATGGGAATACCTCACCATACAGCTGTGAAAATCTTCCTCATAAAACCTGACAGAATTCAGAAGTGCTTTAGAAAGACGTCATCCAGTTAAAACAGCAAAACCTTAATTTTTTTAGAATAAAATTTCCCAAAACAAAAAAAATAATGTTTTATATGACCTTTCAATAAAACATTATGTGAGAAAATGTGCAAATTATAGTCTAACAAATATGGAGGAAATGTAGGAAAACAACCCACCTTTTTTTTTCCTTTGGAGATAACAAAGTTTCTCTTCTCCTTTCCCATTTATTATTTGGTCTTAAAGTCCAATCTCTTTCTTTTCACAAGCCTCTTCTCTTTTCTCCTCTGCTACATAACTTAGTAAAGAGTCCAAACTACCTGATGAGAATCACAGCTAAGAAAAAAACCCACACATCTGTGCAGCATGGAAGAGCATCAAACCTGCAGTGACTTACTGTAATGCTTAAAGTGCCTATTAAGTTCCTATGAGAGGAGAGAGGGAACAAAAAAAAACATGATATCAAACTTTATGAGCAGAAAGTTTAGATTTTTTTGCTCTACTTCGTAGAAATGCAGAACAAATTCATACAATTTTAACTCTGCAAGTTTTCTAGCAGGCAGGAGTTGCAAGGAGTGTGTTACTATGACTGATGTTACAAATGAGACTTTCTCATTTGGCCAATTTTAAATTGTAGTTTCTCTGGAAGCCATAAGAACCATGTACCAAAGCCTGGATTCACTGAAGCAGCTGGGCTCTAGTGTAGTTGCTACCATTCTTTAATCATTCCAGAGAGCATCTCTGTCACAAAGCCAGGAAGCCAAAGCAGAATTCAAGATGTTAAGACAACAGACTTCGAAGGCTAATGCAAACAATTTGTGCAAGCTTTACTGCTTTCCAAATTAATAAAACACAACCATTCTTAGATACTGCTCATATAAAATGCCCAATAAACAGGATTGTCATTTTGATCCAAAATATCCCACCTGTAAAATCAATTTTGTCGGGTAAATACAGTTCAGTGACACCACACAGGCCTGCAGAAAGAAACTCAAAGAGGCATTTTAGATAACCCTTCAAAAACTGGTCACATTTTTTGTAATACAAATGCTGGCACATACAAAAAAATTTCAACTAGTTACTGATTTTACAGTTTTTACCACTGATCCCTTAGTACTCTAAATACTGGATGTTTTACCAGCCCCAGAGGCACAGGGAATTTACCTGTGGGATTTTGTGTGTCACATTTCTAATTCATAAACTTCAGGAATTGGCCTGCAAGACCCTGTTCTTAAAATCTTTAACAGAAATCAATAAAAATTCCACTCCTCAAGATTTATCACAGCAGTAAACTGGCATCTCTGAAGAGTTCTGTTGGTTCTAATAAAGATAGACAAGGTCAGAACTGATATTTTCAGTTATCTGGACTTGGTGGCAACACCACCCACATTCTTCCAGGTTTCTGGAATCTAGAGGATTTGGTAATTTTTACCAAGTGCTCAGGTCCTATCACATAAGTAGAAATCCCACCAAAAAAGTAGAATTTTGCAGAAAAAGCTCTTTATAGTTATTTTTAAAAGATAAAAGTAAATGTTTTAGTGAATTCTAGTATTGCTCTAGTTAATATCTATCAATTTTGTTTTTCTGGAAAATATATGAGGGCAAGATTTGAAACTGCAGATGCTTACTCTGTCACAAATAAGCTCTATGAGGGCAAATATCACAAAAATCTGGTTTACAGATGCATATATTCAGGTGGGGGCTTTTCTGGATTTTGGGAAGGCAGGGTTTGGTGTGGAATTTTGGTTTGTTGGGGTTTTTCGTTGTTGCTGTTTTCAAAGCAAATGAAATACATTAAAAATGAAGCCACCTGAATCACTTCTCAGGAACAGGAAGAGATCAACTCCTCCACTTGGCCGTTGATTAATTTTGGTTTTTTGTTTTAACATTTTGCACACTTAGAAGTCCAGGTCAAAGACAGTGCATCCAAGGGTTACTTGCTCAAGCTCTTTGTGAAGGCTACAATTCACCTACCTTGACCCTCCAGCTGATACAGCTGCATGCTACTGGAGAAGTTTTCTCCTGACTGCTTGTGGAAAAGCTCCTGCAGCGCCTGGCACACTTTTTCAACTCCACCTAGTACCACCTGGTTTGTGAATTAACCTCTTAGCAACCTGGATGATTCAGAGCTGTCATTAAAATTTATTTTTGCTAACAAGTAAGCATCTATTTCTTGGCTGCTGTGAAAAATAGTCACAGAAATGTAATCAGTTGCAGATGTAAAGCCAGCTTTTTAATTAACCTTTTGCAATTATTGGTTGCTATACCTTTTCAAAGCTGTCTTCTCTCAGCAGTTAATTATTCTTAAAAAGACACACCTTTCTGGCATAGGTTTGCTAAGACATTACCCTATTTGAAAAAAACAATCTCTCAAGTAACCTCTAGTGTTTAAAAAAGGATACATTTTAAAAGGGTGGGGTTTAGCACAGAAAGCTCCATTTAATAGTGGAACACATGAAATGCAATGCTGGCTGTTATAATGAAATGCAGCGTTATATTTTTAATCTAACATTCAGATCTTTATTTTTCAGCACTTTTGAGAGGTATTTTTACTTGAGATCAGTGAGTCTTCTCTTTCACCCACTACATGGAAGTGAAAGTTGGAAGAATGCAGTAGGTACTGTAAATACAGAAAGGTATCAGTGCCCTTGGATTCAGTTCTGTGAAGCGATAGAACAGTATTTTATTAAATAAGTAAAAGGTAATTTTAACTGGAAGGGGCTGGGGAGTGGGAGGAGGGGGGAAGCCAAATTAATATTAACAATGTAAGGCAGGTAACCCTTTACAGAAATTGAGCTCTAGCCATTCCAGAAGCTAGTAGTATTAGGCATCATTAACTCAGCCTCAATAAAATCATTTCTATGCACACTATGCTGGAGTCTTAAACATTTGAAGAATATAATAAGAATCACAAAATATTTCTGCTACTTACTGCATACAATCTCTCCTTCAGAATAAAGATCCCATCACTCAGATCCAATCTTTTTCATCAAAATAAATCTTTCTTGTAAAGTAGATCAAATCTGCTGATAAAAATTTCCAGTTACAATATTGTATTTAAAAAATTACATTTTGTTTTCAAACAACCAAGCCTTTCCCTCTATAATGAATGTTTCATAAGCATGTTTATGCATACAAGATGATTTTCAGGACTCAGATCAGGAGACCTGCTCCTTTCACGCCACACAATAAATCCATCATTGTGATTGCTAAACTTTGTCACAGCAGATGGATGTTGTGTTTTATACGGAACATGGTACAATCTTAAATCTGGCTTGATTTGACAGGATTTTGTCTGCAATATGGACAGGACAGCCCAGCAACTGAGGCTGGGCTATGGCCAGAAACAGCTAAGGGCTAAAACCCAAACCTGACATCAGTGGAACCCCAGGCACAGTGTGAGTAGTCAGGTACCCCTGATTACCCACACAGACCCAGGAGGTTCTGTACAAGAGCACGGGACTGGTACAGCAAGCACTCTCATGCTGTGTTCAAAACTAAACAAAACTAAAACTGACACTGCTCACTTTATAAAGTATTTCAGAGGGAGCAGAAAAAAAGCATTCAAAACCAGCATTTTGTTGGCTGTTTAAATGTCCTTTAGATTTACCCTTAGACATCTGATGTGAATCTTAAGATGAATAAATACTTCCAATAACCTGGGTTTAATGATTCTAAATCTCAGGGTGCTTGTCTGACAAAGTATGACACTTATGATAAATTCCCAAAACTAGAAAAATACAAAGAAAATTATACATTTTCATAGTTTATGAACTATTACAACATTCAGTTTTACTTCTTACAAGAAATCATGCTGTTTGATAGAGTAAATTACAAGGTATTGTAAACTGAGATAGAGTTTATGGAAGCTCTGAAAATAACTCGGTTGATGGACTGGACAAAACTATCTTATAGAAGCAGAGTGCTGAAATCCATTACCTCCCCAAAATGTGGGGAGCCAATAGTGATGCCATGGTTTCCTAGTTACAGAAACTTGGTCATGGTGAACGCACAGCCCCCAAGGTCTCATTACCTGTTCTGGGGGAGTACGTGTAATGGAACATTACTTTCTGTAACTGGTTTTCAATGAAGGATTATTAGTGGAAATGCTGTATGAGAACTAAGTCTAATGTCTGCCATATTCCTGGTAGGTTTTGGTACCTTTAAAAATCTTAAGTCCTGGCTGCATACTTTACTTGAGTTGTCCATTTTTGCAAACAGATGAGTAACTTCCCACAGTGCAGCACAGAGGTTTTGTCAACGCATTGTTCCGCATATCAGTGTGGCCAGATTTCTTTTCCAAAATACAATCTGTGCAAAGGGGCAAATTAAATCAGGCTGAGCATGGCAGCAATCTGTGAAGTGCCAGAAGAAGGTCACACTGCTGGCACACAGAGCCAAGGGCCAGCCAGGAGATGCCTGCCTGCCTGCTCAGCCCCTGACCTCAGAAGCTCATGGCAGGGAGAAGGAAATGAAGTGCCACGTGAAGAAGCTAGTAAGGAGCACAGACTTAGTCTGCTAATTGAATGTATGCTAAATAGAATTCCCTTATGTTCTCAGAGCCCAAGTGCAGGAAAAAACACTGTTCTACAACTGAAGTGAATGGAAAAATGCTAGGAAAGCCAGGATTGGACAAGACTTGTGAGTCACTCCAGAGCTATCCAAAGGGATACAGAGGTCGGCCACTCGCTAGAACGTGGGCTGAAACAGTCACTGATTTATTTTCCAAGAATCCCAGTAAGAGGCACTCTCAGGGGAGCACAAGACAAGAGACTTTGCCATGATTGCAGCTACAAAGATGACTACAGTTCAGAAATTCTGCCAAGCTTGGGAAGCTACAGCAGAAAGTCAAACTGTACTTTGAAAGTTCTGAGAATGCAAGCAGGAAGAGCAGGAAGGAAGCAAGACATTACGATAGCATAACTGCTAGAAGAGTTTGGGAGGAATAAATGTGGTTATTAATTGATTTATTCAGATGCATTCTTATCAAAGAAAACATCAAGGTTTCATGTTTGGGGCTCCTATTTTATGACTATATGTTTATAGACAGCTTTGGTCACCCCTCTCTGAATTACAGGGCAGTGGGCACTCATTGTTAGGAAGGAATACATATAGTTACATTTACTGCTGTACTCAGAATTCAGCTCCCCTCCTTCATTCCACAGAAGTGGTGATTCCAATTACCAGTGTCAGACTAGAGAAAAAGACATGTAGGACTACTTAATTAAATGAAAAATTTAGAAGATAAAATTTCATATAAGCCATCCTTTTTGCTTTGAGTAATGGAACAGTCTGAATTAGGTTAAATGTAAGAATTAATAGTTCTCTTATTAGTAATTGTAAATCAATTTCTGAAATCTACCTCTAAGGCGCTAGATTATTTTATTTAATTACACAAAGGTGCAATTAAACTAAAATGCAGAACTTTGGCTAGCTACTATGTTCCTCTTCCTTAATCTAAAATAGAAACATTTAATCTGCCTGGCAGAGACATTTTATTTGCCAGTATCCCTGGAAGTCACCAAGTTCAAGCTGACTCTGAGTAAGCCCTGCAAACCCCTGGTCTTTGAGCCCCGGCAAGATGACTTTTTGTGCAGCTTAGCCACGTTACTAACAGGGAGATACAGCTCTGGCAGCTCTAACTGTATCTGCAGCACATGGAGCTACATGTTAAGGAAACTCTGACAGAAACTGGGCAGAAATAGTAGAAATTACCTTATATGACATCATAAAGCACAGGCCTCATATAAAATTAAATGTATAAAAGCCATAGTTTTAAATGAGGAATTGAGAAAGGCAATGGAAATATAGCATGTCAATTTTTTTATTTATGAATGATTTAAGGCTGAAGACAAAACCCTGCAATGTGGGTGCAAACTAAAGACTTAAAGAAGTGATCCAAAGTAATCAAGTCTATAATTCTATGAAGTCACCTTTTGTCAGCTGATTTTGTCACAATCCCATCAGCCCCAAATTCACCTTGGGCATTATTTTCATACTCAAAACAAGTTTGTTCAACACATGGGTTATTTACCTGCTTTATCGTCTTTAAGTAGAATAAACAAGAGCCATTATTGACTTTCCCTTCTTTGAAACCTTCTGTTCTCAGTAGCATTTTCCAGTGCTGCTAAAGGGAGGGCTGGACCGCGGCAGCCCTCTAAGGGTCACTGGGCTGTGATTGAGAACTTCCTTGGTGTCTCCACTGCTCCACAGACTGCTCTCTCTGCTTGACTTAGATCCCTAGGTTATCGCTGATTATTGTTTGATGAAAGTTCTTATTCAGAGGTAAGAAAAATAAAATTAAATCAAAGTTATGATCAGGGTGTCTATCCTCCCATGACTTAAATCTTCATGTTTAACCATTAAAGCACAGGTGATGTTCTGCAGCACAACCTTTTTCCTTTGTATGATAATATATGTCACCATCCTGTAATATTTTTCATGGTGTATGTATTTTAAATGGGGAAAGTAGTAACAAAATTGTATAAATTTTGTTGATGTAGTTGAAGAGGAATCCCAGAGATATAAGACTGGAAGCCACAGTCCATCTAGGAAGCCAACCTGGAAAACAGGACTAGTGCTGTGGGTAATGCTGGAGTTTGAACATTTGTATTTTCTTCCAGAAATGAAAAAACTCACACCCTGGAATTTTTTAAAGCTACATATATCAATGCATAGTCTGAAAATGCTGTGAGCTTTTACATGATATTTTCTGACTGCTTTTTAAACTAACCTCACTTTAAGTGTAGACATGACCCTTCATTTTTGTCTAGAAAAGATGACTAATAGGATTCTAGTTAGAAATGTGCGGTTTTAAATATATTATCCTGCGCTTTGCATCAACTGTCTACACCAAGATGGGAAATATTAATCATTGTAGCAGTCTGCCACACACAAATAGATTAATTTAACAGATGTACAATTTAAGTAAAACTCTGAGCTCATGATGAAAAAGTTGGAGTAAATCCAGTACAAGGAAAATAAAGCACAGAACTTATTAAAGGAAGAAATGTGAGAAAGAATTGTGCTAAACATTCTTCTTATTCTTGCTTTCTCAGGAGGACACCATGCTGGGCAAGCTTGGGGAAGGAGGAGATCTGTCTGCTCCCTGAGGAAAAAATGGGGAAGAAGAGATTCATCAGCCCTCCCCCCTGGAAAGCTGAGCCCTGCTCAGTCATTACTTGCACACAAGAAGAGAAAGAGTAGAGGCATTCTTCTGTCTGACTTCCACTGCTCATTAGATTTATGAGCTGAGACACAAGTAGATCACTTTGCATGAAAGTCAAAAGGGTATTCTTTTCTAACTTGATGCAAAAAACTACAGAAACAGATAGAAAGTTCTTAAACTTCAATAGGATTTGGATCTGTGTCACTGAACTACAAGATGACAACTTCTTTCCCCTGGATAAAACACATAAAATCGACACAAATAAAAGCTCTTCAGTTTTTCAGTAGATCAAGACAAAAATCCTTAAAGAAAGACAATCCTTTATAGTACTCAAAATATTATTTCATCTCTCAAAACATTATTAGCATACCATTTCCATAACTTCAGTTGGTCATACTACCACCAAGCAGGAATAGCTCAGTAAATAGAGTATTTAAATTGCAGTCTTACTACACAGCTAGAAACACACTGACAGGTTGTAATTCTTCAAGAATTATAAGCTATAATATATGCTGTGGCTACTTTTTGGCTTCTATGTATTTCTAAAATAGACCAGTATTTCCATTTATTAACTGAGTTATTACAGCTTTAACATATTTTAAATTACTCCTGTCAGAATATACTCGAACAACTGATGACTTAATTTTGTTTTGTGGAAGGCCTTAGAAGTACCAGGCAAAGTTTGTATTGTAACAGCATTATGGTGAGGAAAGGAAAGAGTAAGAAAGAAATCAGTGTAAGCAATGGGACTGCAAATCACATACAGAACTAAAAAGTAATAAGCAGATAGGATGACTAAGCAATGTAAAATCAGAAATAATCTCCTGGCTAAATACTGTTTGGTATTTGAGGTACCTACAGGTTGACAGGAATTATAAAAATGGCCCCAGGTAGGGGATGGGGTTTGGGGCAGGGGTAAGGGGTTTCTTCTTGCCAGGATAGTTTATGAAACAGTATATGAAATACAACTTTTAAATGGACAATACAAATATCCAGATCCTTTCTTATTCATAGCTGCATATTCCAACCTAGAAACTCATTTGGAAAAGGGAGTGTCAGAGAAAACACCTTTACTGATTAGAAGTGAATTAAATTAGTACTGTGAAATGGAGTACAGGTAGGATTAATTTGGAGGCAAACATCTCAGAAGCAGTCTCTATAACTGACAAAACACGTTGTACTTTCCTTGAAGAAAAACAGGCTTGTGGGTGCAAGACAAATTGAGCTGTCATTGAGGTGAGCTTGCAAAAGGTATGTAATCATGTCTATAACTTGATATAGACTTATTCTGCCTTGCCTGTTTTTGAACTTGGTCTCCCCTAGGTCTTCCCCTCCTCCCCTCCAATAAAAGGACAGAAATCTTGATATTTGCCAAAAAGCACAAGTTTGTAGGAACTCTCACTGCTAAAAAGCACAGATAAAAGACCTGATATAAATATTCACATAAATTCACATAAAAGGTTCAAGTCTATTGTTAGCCACTATCTCCTTTTAGAGGATATCAGCATCAAAGAGCACCTGATAACACTTCAATATTTCTAAAGTTCAAGGGTTCCCATTCCTTCACATCCTTTTCCTCTGTGTTCAGATCCTGGGGTATGGCAGGGTGTGGAGTACCCTCTATTCTCAAATTGGGAAAAAAGTTGGGGTTTTTTTCCATATCATTCATACCCTAATTTACATCACAAATATGAATTAGAATTTTTCCAACAAAAATATAAATCAGCAAAGCATGTATGCTAGGGCATATGGAGCTCTTATTTTTGATACCCATTGTCCTGTTTTTTCAAGGTAACATGAAAAAAAGAGAAACAAGAATGAAATACATTTCTAGCTAAGATCACTTTCTTATTTCTATTACAAATCTAACTCAGGAGAATAACAGGAAATTTCCAGTTCATTCCTATGTTCTCTTAAAATTTAATCTATTTTGACTCTGTGGTCTAGATATGTTTTCATACTTTCTCTTGTTTTTTTCCAGTAATTTATTCTAATACAAACATTAGTTCAGCATTCCTTTCAATTAGAGCAACGTTCCAATTCTCTCACAGTCAATATTCTCTCTTAGCAAAGAGATTTCTTTCTTTAGTACTATTAAGCTGAAGTTAACTGGTTTGCTTTTCTTCACCTTTTCCCTCCTCCGAGGACTTAATGCAAAATGCAATTGTATAAGTTGATAGTAGAAAATATCCATTTTATAGTGGCAATAGTAGAAAAATTTATCAAGATGTCTTAAACAACAAGATATCAATCGCATTAAATCTTAAGCACTTGGCTGATCTATAGACCCAAGGTACTGTTTGTTGTATTCCCCTCAGTGACCAGAGATGAACAGGAACCTCTAGAGGCAATTCAAGTCACAGACAGGTTTTACTTTGGTTCACTAAAATGACTTCAAAACAGATTTGCTTACTCCCCTCAAAGGGAGGGTGTCAGTCAAGAAATGGCATCCCTAATCCTGAACTCTGACTCTCTACTATGTAGGAATGCCATCCTTTACCAGCAGTGCTGGCCAAACACACTGGCAGAAGGTTTCACATCACTGTGGCCATTAAAAGCAAAGCCAGCCTGCTTCCATTACACAGAGTAACTTTTCCCTGGCAAAGTTATGTCAAAAGCTCTTTCAGCCCATAGATCACAACAAGCCAAGAATTCTCTACAGTCCTCCCAAAGGTGAAACACAGAACCTGACCCAGAAATCTGATTCAGTCACTGGCCTCAAAACATCTGCTTTGCTAGTTTATCCAAACTCCTTTTCCCACATAGACACACTTCAATGGGTTGAGTTGGCATCATTTGTGTCATTCATTACATCATGGACTATTATTCACTTACAATAATGACCATTTATTTCTATTGGTTATGAGGCATCTTGGTAAACCTAATAAATATATGTTAGTCTGCTCTTTGTAATCAGCCTCTAGTAGAAATAATTTACCTGTAAACAACTAGCACAACATAAATGCAAAATCTGTGAAGATTTCCACAGGCTGCACTTTCACTATAGTTACAGCAGCTGGAGGTAAAATACAACTAGAACTGGCTACATAGCAACAGTTCATATTAACTGAGCAAAATGGCTCTTGTTTTGTTGATACAATTTATCAAATCACTTTTTTCAGCAATGATTTTATTTTTTAAAGAACCCCTAATCCGAAAGCAGCTCTCATCTCTAATTCAGTTGCAGGTGATGGCTCCTCACAAGTAGGCTCTCACCCCCTAGGCTGTTGAGGCACTCACAGCCCCTGGGGCAGAGGGGGACACACAGAAGTGCCCGGCCCTGTGCCCGGTTAGCACAGACCAACACTGACATCTGGTGCCAGCAGAGCCATCTTACACAGGGACAAAGGTCTCACTTGACACCTCACTGAAGAGTTGCTCGTTTGATGCTAAGATAAATCAGCATCTCCCATTCAGCACCAAACCACAGCAGAGTCTGAGTACAGGGAAAATAAATGAAACAGTAAAAATGCCAGGGACATACTTAAAGCCAGGAGAAGAAAGTGAGAGAACATTAATATTTTTTCTGCAATGCACTTTTTCCAAAATGGTGCTCTTGGCTGTCATATCACAAGATCGTTTTAGCTGCTGCTAAAACAGACATTCCCATTTTTGTGAGAACAGTATTAAAATAATCTGTGCCAGGATGAGCAGAGCTTGCACACTAGAAAAAGCACAAGTGTTGTTTCATTCTGAAAGCCAGGGCTTAGATTGAGGCTGGCATGAGCTTACCTTGCTTGAATGGCTACAACCACTATATGCCCTATTTTTTGGGCAGAATTCCTCTGTGCCAGCACTTTTTGGCTACTTGCCCAGAACAAGCTGTTCTTAGGCAATGGAGCATTGAGCCCAATCTGTATCAATGAGTCTAGCACAGGTAGGGTTTGGGGTGCAATCTTTACATGCACATGTAACGTCCATTTCCCTGTAGGCCACAGCCTTTCACTGCCACAAATATCAAAGACAGGCTGACACAGCAGAGAGGATGATCCCAATGGTATTTTAAAGACTGTTCAAGACTATGAAGAACCAATTACAACAGAGTATGACTGTCTTACCTGGTAAGAAACTAAGATTTTACACTGCCCTTAGTTCTGCTACCAGCTGCTAGCTCAAATACATCTGTGTGAGATGCACAAAGCTGCCCCAAATATAAGCCAAACTCACTATTCTCTCATGCAAGTAGCCAACAGAGAACTATTTCCAAAATGTAGCTGTTCCATACAGCAAAATACTTTGCAACATGTCCTTGTTCCCATAAGGCACTCTGCAGCCAGCAAACTCTTGTAATAATGTTATTTGCAAGCACAGACTTGGAAAAAAATGGCTTTTTATTATTGCATCTTTGTGCCAGTGCAGACAGCATCCTGACTTACCAGATGTTTCTTATTTCTTTTCTCTAAACTGTACTTTGGTATTTCTAGAATTGAAGGTTTCAGACAAAGAGGTTTCTGTTACCTTAAGAAATCCAATTTAACACTGCCTCAAAAATCTGTGATTACCCAAGTAAAGCCTGATTGAGAGAAGCACACCAAGCCTCCAACCAAAGAGAGCACTTTGAATAACTTTTGTAACCCCACGTCTTTAAAAAACACGGAAACAGTAATAAAGTCTGCAAGTTCCATGAATGGAAAAGCACTCGTTTTGTGAAGTCTTGAGGTTTTGGAATACAGAGTTGTGCTTGTGTTTTTTCTTTAGTTTTATTTTTTCCTTTGTTTTTTATTTTCTAATTGAGACAGTCAAAAATACTGAAATCCCAGAACCATATAGGGGATTATTCAGGGAAAAACACTATTCAGGATTTTGAGTGCACGTGCAGGGAAGGAGGTGCAATGGCATGACAAATAAAATGAAGTATGGTTTGCCTGATCAGTGCCAAGTGTTGCTGATTAGTTTTCATTTCATCTTATTAAGGTTTCAAGACCTTTATTTAAATACCACAGCTACTTCAGCAGATGCATGGCCAAGGTTTGTGATTTTCCTGCTTGCAGGAGATGCCAGGACATTTCAGTTCTCTGATTCCTAACAAGCAGCAGCTTCTGCTCTACGGAAATATGAGCAAATATAAGAGGCACACAGTTGATAGCACCTTATTTACTGACTGTTTTTGCCACTACAAAATTGCACTTAAATTATGGATAGTCTCTAAGCCCTACATTAGGAGTGTGTATTACTTTTGAAAAATAACTGTAAAGCAAAGAATGTGGAAAACAAGGTGAAACTCTCCTTCTCTAGATAATAGATAAGACGGAAGGAATTCACTGGGGGAGGGGAATTAAAGCACAGTAGCAGACAGTTGGGCAAGAATGGCAAATAAAGTCCCCACAGCAATTTATAATTTAAAATCATGTTACATTGCAGTAAAGACTGTCCTTTTTGGTTTATTTTCTGTCTCACTTCCAGATTTTCACCATTAGACTAACAGCTTACTCAATCAGAATGGATTTTTTTTTTCCTATTTACTGGCCTGCAATAGCAATAGCAGTTTGGGGTGGCTGCTCTACAGGATGGCTTACTACAGAATATTGCAGTTGCACACTCAGTGTCAAGAGAAAGATCATCTTTTTGAATTATGCCTTTACTTACTGCTAATTGAGCTCTATATCTTTACATCTCCTACCAACTATGGAAGAAACCAGGTTCCCTGCGATACAACCTACAGGCACAGAGAAACCAAGACTCCCTATAATTTCACCACTCAACATTATTGCATGACAATAATAATGCATTGAACTACAAATTCACATTTGTTTTCATATTCTTGCAATACAACATTTCTATTTCTCTTCTACCAGTGTGTGTGAAAATTCAGGACCCATTATTATGCAATTGGGCAGTCTCTCTGTAATAAATAGTTCCCTGTCTGACTGTAAAACTTCAATGTAGTTATTTCTGACTTCTTTAAGCTCTCAGTCATGCTCCTTCTCTTTCTCCTTTTCCCACCCTTTCCACAGTTAGGACAAGGGATTTCCTTGCATGCTCTTACAAACCCAGGTCTCTGGAAAACAACTGTAAGGACTAGGGAGGGGTTGGCATTGTCCCAGAGGCACTTCCAAAACATCCTCAGTTTTGGGGTCCGTTAGAGCCTAATACTACATAGTTTTCAGATTTCAAATAATCCAACTAGAAAAAAAAAATGGTTTCTACAACAAGAGCTAAGAATTTAATGAATTCTAAATTGATTCCTGTGTACAACGTCAGCAAGTGCCTATCTTTGAAGAATTTCCATTAAAAGAAGCCGTCCAAGCTTACTTCAGCTCCCAGCCCTTCTCATCACAGAAACTGTAAGACACATTCAATCACCAGAATAAACATTTGTTCACTCATCTTGTATCTCCTCCTTAGTCTGCTACAAAAAAAGAGCCTGCTCTCTTACCAACAGCAATTTACACAAAATGTTTGCTTTTGTGTGACCTTTCCTATCCAGCTTGGAACACCACTCTGGCAGTCCCTGATCCTCCTGCATTGGCCGCTCTCCTGGGTGCAGCAAACACCTCACCAGCAGCTCCAGGAAAGGTGACAGCCATGGGATGGCCCCAGGAACTGCAGTCTGCACCAGGAGGGGTTTGTTCCTGGGCAAAAGCACAGTGCCAGAGTGAAAAGTTTGCCCTTCCCAGCAGTCACTGGCACGAAGGCCTGGCCAAGGAAAGGTTTGAGTTTCCACTGCTGTCAACCAGAAGCCTTTCACAGGCACTGTGAAAGCAAGACAGAGATTGCTGCTCCCTCTGCAGTCTCTACAGTGAGACAGCTGACTTCTGAATAAGAGGCTATTAAACAAGACGCATAGATAGTATCTAAAAAAGTTTCTAGGAAAAATAATAATCTTACTGAGACTAACTTTAGTCTACTGTGCTTATTTTTAAGCAGTTTTACCAATTTCAGTTAAGCCTGGTATCAATATAAACAATGCAATTGTCAGTCTTCCATTGCTTTCACTGGGATTTGATTTTAAGTCAAGCACTGAGATGTAGCACTTGTTATCAATTGTTCCATGCACTAATGTGTGTGAAAACATACACATGTTAATTTCTCAGCATTCTGGATGGGTTTCACAGCAAGACAGCTCCAGCTGTACACACAGAAAGGCAGCTCCCAGACCCCAAGGAGTGACTGGAGTCTGCTTTCAAACCAACATTTTATGGATTCACAGAAGCTCAAGCCAGGTTATGACTGCCTGGAGTTTGTGCTCTGGGCACCCAGGAACATGAGCCCAGTGTGAAAGCCTGGAACATTCTATGATACCATGAGGATTATAAAGAACAGCCAAACTCCAATCCACACACACTGCCTTTAGAAGCTGCCCGTGTTGCACTTCTACTGCCTACCTGTATCACCCACCTAGCTCAGCACTACTTACAAGTTAGATTCTCAACATTGTTTCATAGATCTCTGCTGATTCCTTACTTAGCCACCATGTAACAGCAGCAATTTTTGGCTAATTACACAAAACCAATCCTAAAAATGCAGATATGTGCTTCCAAAACCTTCTCTCAACAGACCATGCATTCTCTAATGCACACCCACTCAAGAGTAGTTTGTTAAAAGTGAATATAAATCTACAAAATTCCAGGGAAAACCAAATCTGCTGCCTCGCAAGCTTCTCACCCTGAAATCAAACACATAGCATGCCTGGCAATATAAAATATCTTTTTTTTAACAGCACCTTTATGTTTACAATAAAAGGTAGGGGTTTTCCTACTTATCATCAAATTTTTAAAAATTCCTCACAGCTGCTTCAAGTAGTTTGGAAAACGTAATAGCATGAAGTTGTTTCTTGTTACTTTCCATGAAATAGGTGGGGTGATGGTGGCCATGTACATATCACCACATTGCTGATAGCAATGGAAAACTCATCTGCTGTGCAGGAGGCGCACTGAGTACCAAACTGCATGGTTAGGATTAAAGTCTGGAGTGTATCCATACTTGGAAAGCTTTATTGCATCCATGTGAACATAGTGACATGCACAGAATACCTAGGGCTGTCCTAAGCTTGCCTTCCTAGACAGTCAGAGAAAGTATTTCTGTCCTTCCTTCCCACTATACAGCTGCCCTTTCTGAAAACAAACACATTTCTGGCATATTTCAAGAGGTAAGACATGTAACACTAGATTTTCTGCCACAATTCATGCATTCTTCCTGCTTTTCTCCCTGACATTTGACACAGCAGCCTGAAAAAAAGTACCCAAGTTTCATGTGGTATTTGTTGCAGATTATAAAATTCTAGTAAACAATGGATTTTTTCCTTATTTGAACCATGTGTGTTCTACTCTGTGATCTACCACAGATGGTATTTTTCTTGTTACATAGATGCAGTATCCTCTGCTGTTAAGGAGTTATATGTTTTATGAGGGAACAATACAATACCATGAATTCAAGCAAGCATCTTTAAAACCAACTTGAAGAGTAGTTTATAAATTATAGGGAAGCACAAAGCTACCTAGCATTGATGTGCACACAGAAGGGCCACAAAGGACAACAGAAAATTGACTATTTCAAGAGAAGGCCAGACAAGTTCAGCTCCTGATTATTTTTGAGCATATTAAACATTCCTAAGTGTTCTGTTCCACTTCTATTTCTACATTAATTGCCAGGCTGTTGATTATTTCTTCGTTTTCAGTTTAGAGCTTGCAAAAAACTGAAATAAAGTCATACCCTTTAACACCTGTAAAAATACTGCAATTAATGGATGCCTAGGAAAGTGGGTCAGAACAGAATATTTGAACACAGATAAAAGATATTTCCTTTGGCCATGATAGAATTTTTTATTAGATACATATTTGAGGTCCTTTATTCAAATCCTGTAAAGAGGCTGAAAGAGACTTCAGACTAAAAATTGGTCAGCTGGGTATTAGGAGATCTATGTGGTTCCTCTGATGTAGGATAAATGAGATAAGGGTGGAGAGATATTTCAGAGGTACTCCTTAGAAGCTATTGTTGTTAAAAATGGGTTTGATTTACAAATATAAAAGGAAAGATTTTTGACAATTGGATTACATTTCTGTGGCTATCAGATATTAGAAAGTTCTGCCTATTATAATAGCAGTTACCATAAATGTGTTTTGAGGGAATCTGTAAGGTATTTTGTCTTTCTGTAAGGGCTCTCAAATCCAATGTGTGACACAGGCTCATACACATTTTGATAGCTTTCTACAGCCAGGGCATTTCTACCTTTTCATATAATAGAACTTAATCTTCTCCCCATAATTTCCAGGGAATTAGCTGGATAGATAAATCAACAATGAAAATATCAGTTCAAAAAATATTAGTCATAGTTCAGAAAATACTTGATGACATGATTCATAAGTCTTCATTTTTCTATTTGGCCCTGCCACAGACCTAAGTCCTATTAATTACTGATCTCCTTGGATCAGACTTCTCAAAACTGAACTCCTACATTTCATCTCCAGAGATTGCATTTCTTAGTGCAATTAATATTTCAATGATGTGAATAATTTATCTTTCTGAAATAGCCTACTTAATAGAAATAGGTAATAATTTCCAAAAGCAGAAACCAAGGCTTTGCCAGTAGGTTTTGTCATGGAAAATTCTATCGTGACAGCGCTACGTGTTATTTCATAGTCACAAAGGGCCATAAGCACAACCAGATGGAAAGATGCACTAAAAGTCTCCTATTATTTTCCTTTCTCTTAAAGCATTTATTGTGGTGGCAGTTTAGCATTCAGTTCCCCAGAAATTCTGGTGGTAAATCTATTTTTTTGAGGAAATGGTCCTTTGATACACTTGTGTAAAGTGCCAGCAACACTGAGCTCAGTTCATCTCTGAGCAGATTCATCATAAGCAGGGGTAGAAAAGTTGTGTTAACACCAAGCATACAATAAAACTACTTAGTTTTATTGCCACCAAGCATACAATAAAACTACTTAGTAAATCCTTAGACTTGGAATTAAAGTCATAACACAGCAAAAGCAGACAGTAGAGAAGGTGACGTGAAGAAAAATAAGCATGTCTGCAAAGCTAGGCTAGTAGTGGCATATTAAAGACAGATTTATAGGAGGACAGACATAAGCCCATGAACATGCTTTAACTGATCCAAAAAGGAAATTTCTTATATGCTTGAAATCAATGGGTAAATAAAGTTCTTACTGATTTACAAAGCAATGGCAGCTGCTAAGCCATGTACTTGGTCAATGCAGTTCCCAGGAATATCGATGAAGCTCAAAGGCTAGTTTCAGGGGATTTTTGTTTGACTGGCAAGAGTTTGAAATGTTTCCTGGATTTCTATTTGTGGCATCAAAACCAGTTGGACATAATCTCTGGAATATCTACTACAGTTTGTCCAAGTTTATTCTGCTTTTGCAGTTTTATACCCCCTATTAAATGGGGAAAAAACCGTCAACTCTTCATTCCCTTGCAACAAAGCTTTTCCAAACTTTGTCTTGCTGTACTTTAAACCTACCCAAATGATTTGTGAAGCAACCCTGAAACAGAAAGAAACTGCCTTAGTAGTAAGGTAAAGCAACTCTAGCTTGAACATTATTCCTCCACAGAGCCAGAAACTGAGTAATAGAATAGAAAGAAAAATTACTGTATAACCTCCACTAAAGAGGTTCAAAAGTTCGTTTCATTTTACTGTCTTGGAAAGCTGCTGGTACGTATCCAACCAAGTTTTGCTTGTATGTATGCAAAGCTGATAGATAAAGTTAAATCTATAGTGTATGAATACTTAAACTGTTGAAAGATTGGAAATTCCAGGGTCCATCAGGCTCCAAACATCTTTTTTACATGTGCACAATTAGTTTTATTTTGGGAGGGGAAAAAAAAGTAATAAGAAAAGAACAAAATCCAGAGAAAATTGCACATAGCCTTGTTCTTTAACAAGCAAAAACACACCGAGGAAGACAAAACACAAAATGCATCCTGGACCTTAAAATCCTACACTTCCCAAGAAAGCAGGCTATGACTTAAAACATAGCTCCCAAGTCTGACTTGAAAGAGATCTTTGAAGGCTGGTTCTAAATGAACAAATAGCTCAATTACTAAATCAAGTTAATTTTCACATGCCTGATCTCTTACAAACCTGTGACAAAGTTGAGGTTCACATTTGTATTGAGAGTTTTGTTGGAACCAGAAGTGGGATTACAAAGCCAGAAGTAGGTTTTTAGCTGTAATGTGTCTTTTGCTACTGAATACATTGTGGATGGAAAGACTGTAATAAATAGCACAGAATGTTCCAAAGGCTGGTGAGATGAAAAATGTTGGGTTTTGGTTTTTTATCCTGCTTGGACTAAGCTTTGTAAGCACAGACAAAAATGTGAGCAAGTCACAGCTGATTCAGATAGAAGGAAATTTCTACTCCAAACTCAAATGCAAAGGGGTTCTGTTGAATGCCTTGGCACTTTTAGTCTCAATTCTGAAGCTAAAGCAAGAAGAACAGATCACAGTAGGACAGATCACATACAGAACTAAGATGCCATTTGATAATTTTCCTGTACTTTAAATTTTAAAACTGAAAAAAAAAATATTCCAAAATTCCTGAAAAAAGTTCAGATAGCTCCAGACTGAGAAAGAGGGGGAGAGGTTGCCAGTTGTCCTATATCAGACTTTCAGATATGCAAGAAGCCAAGTCTTCAATACTTGGAAGTTATTTCCAGCTCTATAACCCTCACTCTCATTTTCATTACCTGATTGCATCATCTGAAACACCACAGATTTCCCAAAGCTCTTTAAAGAGGCTTAAAAAATAAATTTACCAGACCAAGGCAGACTGACAATGAATAGTGCCTCATGCTGCAATGAGAGTGATTTTAAAAAATAAATTATATACATATAACTTGTATTCATATGTAAATAAAAACTACATTAACAAGAAAAAACTTGGATTGTGCATTGCTGCCTCTGTTTTGCAGTAGTGTTTCTAAAGCAGGAACTGTAACTAGAAGATTAGAGGGGTTATGGAAAAGCTGATCTCTCAGTTGAAAAAAAATCCACTGGCTTATTTTAGAAATTATTTAACTGGCAGTTGCTACACTTGGCCTTTTATCTGTTCCACAGCATAAACTCTGACAGTCTTCTTTCTTTCTTTCAGTGCTGGCTGCTGAAAATGTGCATTTTCCAGTGACTGTGTAATTCTGTTTTGGACTGATGTCATGGCTGCCACTCCAGCAGACCCATTAAAAATAAAAAACATACACACCTAGAACTTAAACTGTTACCCAAACCAGAAACTTGTGATTGCAGAGGCAAGATACACCACCTTATAAATGGATTTTGATGTATGGCATCTGTTTTACTGAGAAATACTGTAGATTCCAAAGCACGCACAGTTTAGGAGCATTTAAGTTCCAGAGGGGAAAAAAAAAAAAAAGAAAAACTGCATGAGAAAAATGTCTGGTCAGTTTGAATTCACTGTAACACTAGATTAAAATGTGAGAAGGCCATTGCTTGAGGAAAAAAAAAAAAGCTTAATTAAGACAAACTGGGACTGAAATGCAGGAGAAAATTCAGTGTTCCTTCAAAATGGAATCTCTTGTGGAATGCTGCACCAAGGGGAAGAAAGCTTTAAACACTTGTCCTTGACAATACTGATTAGAAGACAAATTGCCAGTAATCCATTTTCATGCACAAAACACATTTCATAGTATATACATAATTGAGAAGAGATGAACAGAAATTATTCAAAGGCATGCTTTGGCAAATGCTTAATGAATATGCTTTGTTCCCCCTTAACTTCAAAAAACATGCCATAGACGTGAGGGTTTGCACTTTGTCACAGCAAGGCCAGAGAACAGATAAATACAGAAGAGCTTTACTTTAGATTTACAAATCATGGGTCAGTGGAATTTCCAAAAAGGGAGATTATATATGTGGTACTAAAACTGTCATCAAAAGCAGTTGCTAGAAGAATTCTAGAAAAAACCTTCATTAAGGCTATTTCTGTCAATATCTTGCCCAAACATACAGGAGCCTGAACAACTGTGCTTTGAACTCAGGTGATGGTAGCTAAGCAACATAGTTGTAAATAGCAGAAAAATCAGCAAAGTTAACTATCTGTTTTTTCTCGAAATGTATAGTACACCAGGTCAAGCAACAGAAAAATGCAGCAGTCACCCTGACATGGCCAGCTAACAGGTCAAACAGCCACTGACACAGCTTCAAAGCAGACTGTTAAGTGTATTGAACAAGGCATTCTAATGAACAATCAAACGAAATTGACATCTTAGGGGAAAAAAACCATCAACTCATCTTTGGTTTTGTTAACAAAAATTCAAAATATATATGGCTGACGTTCATTGTACAAACAAATCAACCTATCTGTAAGTCAACTTTTGTAAGAAGTTTTCTCAAGTGTTTGTAAAACATACTAACCTAATTTACCCTACAGTAGAAGCTTGCCACATATTTTCTTCCATTCATCTCAAACATGTTATGGAAAAATAATAGTCAAGACAATCGTGAACATTTTTGTTTCACTACAGTCACATACAGAAGCAATTTCCTTTAAACTACTTGAAAGATGCATGTGACAGCAGCAGAATAGTCCGAAGATATCCAAACCAGCAAGAACATATGATTTCCTACCTCTGGCTGTACCTGTCCTTGGGGTAAATAACACTTCTTTAGCTGTACCTGCTTTGCAGCACACCAACCTTGGCCAACAGCAGGTGGTAGGAGACAATCACATATATAGGTCAAACATCAACTGGTATTTTCCCAGTATATCACACTTTCAATCACCCAGCCCATGCAAATATGACAGAAAACAGTGGCATGCACAGACTGTATTTTGTATTCTGTATTTTATCCTGAGAGCCTTGAACAAAGAATAATTTAATTACTAGCTTTAAAAAGTCATTCTTAAATGCAAAACAAGACACATCTGGTTTCATTTCTTTTTAATTCATATCTCAGGAATACAAACCAATACTGTTCATTCAGGTATCTAGTACTTACATGCCCCTTTTAAATTGCCACATTTTCATAAAACTGTGTAGGGGATTAAGATCAAATTATCCCACTACTGACCAAAATGAGGTGGAAGCAAGAATGTAATTGTGTTAATAGCGTTTTTCTGGACAATCACAAACCTCTCTACAAAAAGTAAAAGGTTTGGTGCTCATACAGAGTCTGCAAAATGCCAATGGCTATTGAAGAAGGCAGCAGAACATGAAGTAAAGCAACACCAAGACGGTCCTGTGCTGCCTCTCAAGTTTCTCTTCTGCGTGTGTGCCTGCAAGCACAGCCCATGACTGCCTTTAGAACTGAACTAGTCTGAAGTGTGCAACATACAAATTACTTTTGTTTCAGTTTACCTCCTGAATCCACTTACTATAGCACTGCTGTGTCATCCTGAAAGGAAAATTCCAGTCTAGAGCATTGCTGATTCTCCCATCCCCACCTTTTGTGGCATCATCTCTGGTAGCAAGCCCAGCCTGGATGACAATTTATATTGCTAACTGCTCTACAGTGCAATGAAGTCAAAAAAGTTATTTGGGGGAATCCACAATCTTTATAAGTAACAAACCCCTATAAGAAAGGTGAACACAAAAAAGCCAAAAGTGAACACAGAGAAATATATATTTCTCTTTTTGCAATCCTAAGTTTTAAAACCTGGTTCTCAGAATAAGTGGATCATGTACATTTCCCAGGAAGATGGGTGGCTAAAAAAATTTCCAGAATTAGGAAGATAAGTATCACTTGATATGGCATTATGTTAAGTCCTTGGAAGATGCTGGCTCTAAACTGTTCAATGTAGGAACATATTCTGTAGGTGTCTGAACTATTCCAAAGGAAAACTTTCACCCTGATTTTCAAATAGGCCCACAGAAATAAACATACAACAATCAAATTCTCTCCCTACTCTACAATCACTAATACAAATACATATTTTGCAGTATAGCTAAAACATTAGGACACCTCCTTGAGTAGGAATACAAGTCTTCTCTTTTTCTTACTAAAAGTCGATATATTATTTTGATTAATTACTTGTCAAGGATTTGCTTGGCTGTCTAACAAAATGAGGGAATGATTTTTCCGCTATAGTTTGAAAAAAAGTTATTCCTTTTCAGCAGATTAATTATGTCTCTACTTTCCTCTGAAGAACTGGCTTTGGAATGGGTTTAGGCAACACCTTAAAAATAACATGGGCTGGATATTTCTTTTCCTCTCTAGGAGGGTCAGTTCTAAGTAAACACTGGAAAGAAAATCTGTCTGTTTTGATGCTCAAAAATAACTAAACTGAAAATATTAAAGAACAGTTTATAAGCTCAAATAATCTATGTGTAGAATACTGGTAAGTGAGAAGTTTCACCACAAGGAGAATGTGGGATAATGCAATGCCAGATGTAGGTAAGAAACCTCCTGACAGAATGAATACATGTTGATAACTATATACATTAACCAGTGTAGCTGTGGACTCCCAGTGTTTTGTTCATGTCAAAATTCTACCTGCAAGGTAGATGTAGCAGAATGGTGTTTCTTTTCAATCCACAAGTAGTTCATTATCATTCACAAACTAACAAAAGGACCACAACAAATTCACTGTTAAAGAACTCCTAACTACTAAATAAATGCCTTTCCTTCTAACACTGCTGTACCTTTCACCCTAGAACAAGTTAATCTTTTTCCTGCACACCTAGGAGGAACTGGTTTATTTAGGGTGGCATACAGGATTTGCCCTTCTCCTGACTATGCACCATACGCATTTTGCCACTCAGGTCTTAGTTCAGAACAAGTGATTACTTCTCCAAGACAAAATATTTTTCTTAAAGCATGTGTTTTCAAGTCTCAGCTGTACTCCCAAAGGCCAAATGGAAACACATGATTCAGGCTTCTCTTAGTGTAGAGAGAGCTAAAAGGAATTCACTTAAATTTTATAGAAGACTGTCCCAAATATCTTAGCAATTAGCACTGTCATCTAGTAATTAGTATTTTATTTTCTTTAAAAATTATGAGTCACATTCTGGAAAGCAGATCCTCTGTTTGATAGGGGACAGACTTAAAAGCAAGGTTAAGCAAAGGGCAAGTTCTTTCCAACCTTCTCTTTACTTATGGTAAGGTCTCCTGGGACTTGAAAACATGGCTAGAAAATAGTTGAAGTCACTGCTTGACTGTGCAGTGCATTCAAAACAAAAATGCCACTATTTTGCTTGCAATTAACTTTTAATTATGATCAACATAAATCTTACCTAATAGCTGTGTATGACTCATTAGGCTCCAGCCACTCCTCTTTTCTATGCCAAAGCACCTTTCAGAGCATGGGGAGGATGACTTAGGAGCTGACTTCATGTAAACTCATTCAATCAGGGCTGACCCCTGATCCCAAAAGCAGGACCTGGCACAAACAAAGCAGAGAAAGGGATTTTGAAAGTGTAAGTAGACAAAGGTGAACTAATAAACACCATGGGACAGTATGATCTGGTACAGACTCCCTAATGTACATCACAGATGTACTCTCCCCAAAGCTCAAACACGGGCATGTCCTTTAGCACCTGCCATGGTGACAATTGAGCAGCTATCAGTACCTACACAGTGTACATTTAAACATATATTCTATTGCTGCACATAAACTGTAACTTCTCCCCACTCATGTTCTGAGAGCTGATTTATTAAACACCAGTGTGTAACATTAGGCGCTTGGGAGTTAGCTCAGTGGAAAAACTGATCAGATTGTTCCTCTGCCTGCTTGTCCCTCAGCCTGCTGCCAGGAGGCAGGGCAGCTGCCAAGGGGTCGCACACTCTTGTCAGTTGCAGAGCAATTAAACCGGCATCCAGCTCACTTGGATTCCCTGCTTTAGTACTCCATACCCTTAACAGTTTGTACAGAAACCAAGATTTCTAAAGCCAACCAAGACAAAAACCAAAACAAACCCCAACCCCCCACCAGAAAAAACCCAAAACAACTTACAGAACCACCCAAAAACTGCACAGAAGTTATTTGTCCACCTCCTGTCTTCATTTGTTTTCAAATTTCATTTCATAATAGCCCTAATAGCCAAAAAGTGTCCAGGACCTTCCTTCTCTCCTCTCATCTCCCTCATTTAGCATTTTAACAAATTTAGACCACACAAATTTTGTCTTTTGATTTTTCTTTGGATTTTCCCTTTTTTTTTTCCTTTTATCTTTGAAAATAAACTGATGACACTGCTGTCAAGGTTTGGGCAAACAGGTCTTCTCTGTAAATACTGACCTAGCTATCTAAGAAAATAAGCCTTACCAACATCATACCTGCTCTTAGTTTTAGTTTCTTCAATGCATTTTAAACTGAAGGTATGCATTTAAACTGAGTAACCTGAGAAAGGATAGGAGAACACAGGTATTGTCACCATGTCCTCCTCAGACACATCCAAGCACCAGGCAGCTCTCTTAGCTACAGACATATCCAGTGTTCCAACACAGTCACCTGATAATCCATCACTTCCAGCTCCTACAGACAATCACCATTTGCCCCAGCCTGTTCTCATGTGCTGTACCAGTGACAGATGGTTCTATCTAAGTGACAGAAAAAGGCATTATTTGACATGGCCCTTTTGATGCAGAGACCCAGAATCCCTTCTCAGTGTGAAATCTGTCCTTTTCCTCATTAATCATGATGCTGGCCTCAGCTATCTGCAGACCTTGGCAATACCCTCTGCAAATGGTGTTTAATGACCTGTCCCTGTCTCATCTTTGCAGGTCTGCTGCAAGAGAATGCTCCAGTTCTGACACTGGCACTATGATTTCACTCACATTCAACAAGTCAGCATAGAAGGCTCCAGATATGAAACTCGCTCTCAAAGAACAGAATGGCCTCAGTATCATGATTAAAATCACTTTTAAAAGCACATCTCAAGGTAACATCTCATTGCACATCTACATTAATCTCAAGCAATATGAGTTCCAGATAAAATTCTAATTTAATACAAGAATGAGTTCCACATGCAATAATTAAAACTGAGTAACAAAAGTGCTTATCAAAATGCCACTTTTACATCAGAACTGAAAATGCAATTACCAAGTCCACTTCCAAATTTGATCTTCAAACTTGCCTGGCATGCTCAGAAGCCCACCTTTTTTTGTAAACTTCTTTGAAATAGAAAGCCATTTTAAAGACAAAATACAACTGCATTCTTTTTCCACTGCATAATTCCCATCAAATCTATTTCCAGCACTTCCATTTCTAATGGAATGACCTAATGAAAGCATCTGAAAACAGATGCTTTTCAAATTATCCTCAAACCAAAAGACTCCAGACTGCATGATGTTGAAAGTCCTAAAAAAAGATTATCACCAAGCTCCCCTCAGGTAAGTTCACTTCACTCTATGCATGTTGCATCATTCACAAGGAATACAGAAATGAACCTCTATAAATGTCCTTCTGTCCTCCTGTTCAAGCTAAACAGACCAGAAGTACTTAAGTAATTTGTCCATTTTGATGGAATTGCAGTGCGATTGCATGCAATTCTGTGATTATTCTGTGCAAGCTGAAAAGTCAGATGTTCCTACTTGGTGCTGTACTAAGCCTGCTAGTGAAAAACTTTTGGGAGGGATACCAAGCCCCTGATAAAAAAAGGCCCCTCTTTTTGCTGCCACAAATAGGTTCATTTTGTTATTTTGTGAAAGATCAGGCTGGCAGTTTTCCCTGTTTAAAATTCTCTTCTTTGAGACTATATATAATTTTATGGCTAATGGAGTGGAAGATGGTGGTGAAAAGCAGGATCTCTGATTTCACCCACACAGCACACACAGTGTACAGCAGTACAGCATCTCTTCAGCAGGCTCCTCACATTTCCAGAGCTCTGGGCTAGTGACCATCCACAAAAAAAGGTCAAATGAAAGTAATTCAGTTTCACGCCCTTCTAAGTCCTTTCTACTTCTGCTGGTCCTCCACCACAAGCACAAGTACAAACTGCTTCTCGGTGTGCTGTTGACGTTCCATAAATATCTCTTGTGTCTCCTGATCTAAGTCTTCTCAGATCTTTTCATATGAGGCACAAAGGGAAAGACTCCTCTTTGCTAAGTCTGAAAGTTTCAATGTGGGGACTTTTCAAACTAATTATAGATCACAACATTCAGCTTTGAACATTGTCTTTCCTTCTTTTCTACAAATTCCTGGTGTGCTTAACAAGTCAGAAAGTTGTAACATCACACTGAGATTTGTTCCCTCACTTAATATATGCTCTGTTCACCAACTGCCTTTTCAATATTGTTAAAAGGAAAACTTGATATTTCTATTTTCACACTACCTTGCTTCTTTGCCTTGACTCTCCTGCTCTGCCTCCTATATTTTTATATATGCCCCCTGCTTCTTTTGCTGCTGGAAAACTCAGCTGTCCTCTAGCTTTCAAAGTCACACAAAGACAAAAAATTAAGCAATTAAAAAAACTTCCTCTGTCCTTGAAGAGGTCCTTTTTCATTCTCCTGTTTCTAATATTCATGTGCCTCTTAGGAATCAAGCACAAAAGATTAAATGCATTTGAAGGAAAATCTTGATAGATGTGAAAAGCTATCTTTCAGCTTGAAATTATGAAGCAAAATTATCATTCCATATGCATCCACAAATAAAAAAGGAAATTATAGATTCAGTAATTTTGTTTCCAGATTATTTCAAGTTAGTTTCATGTGACTGTTTTTGACATCAGGGCATCCTGGGTCAAAGGAGGGTCTGCACTGAAAGGCTGTTTAATCTAAAGCATGACAAAGTAAGCATAAAACATTTATTTCCCTTGGACTTTCCAGGCAGCAAATAGCCTAGCTTACAACTGAAGTGCAGATAATATGCTGCAGAGACAAATATTTTTGTTGATGAACTTTCTTATTTATTCCATTCTATTTTGTCTAACATGTCAGTTTCTCCCACACACTGGTACCTCAACCACAGCTCCTGCACAAACATATGAGAGACTGACACCCACAACATGGGGGATAAGCAGGTGAGAAATCTTTCTTACAACATCAGCACATGTCGTGCTGAGGAAGAGAACAACAAGGAAAGAACAACAAGGAAAATGACACAACAAAGCAGCCGGTGCCAGGTAGCTGCCCAGCAGAGCCAGCTGGGAAGGTCTGCTGGTGAGGAACAAAACACTTCTTGTTACAACATCATGAAAGAGTGATACCCAGAAATCACCTTGCACCAGTTAATATTCAAGTCTTCAAGTAACACAAAACAGAAAGAACATGCAGCACTGCTCATGGAAATAGTTTATAAATACAACAGTATGAGAGTTCTTGTGCTTGTGGGCTCTTAGTAATAAATGGCACAAGTAAAAGTAAACCACATTTCGCTCAAACCATTTAATATGGTTTTCTCTAACACTATCTGCATTTTTTCCACCTAAATTGAAAATTCATAATTCACAAAGTTAAAACTGATTACCCATATGGGCCTGAAGGATACCCAGTCAAACAAAATGCAGAGGTAAGCAAATTCCAGCAATTGCCACAAGGCTGACTGAAGCCTGGCTCTCCAGATTTGCACAGGAAACCTGTGTTGTATTTGGCAGCCACTCTCTTGTGGGGGCTCTCAGAATTTTTTTTTTTTTTTTCTACAGACCTTATTGCTCAACAGAGGAAGAAAATTTAGCCAAAATAGCTGATACCTTTGCTATTTTACTTTGACAGTCTAGATTATTTTGAGTATTTCAAAAGCTGCACATCCTTTAAGACAGGATTATTTAACCTGCAAACTATAACCTTTGGTCTTGCTCCTCAGGCCTGATAACTACTGAGCACCACAGACTCCACAGAAGCAATCAGCTGGCTAACAAACAATCTGTTTTATAGAGAGACTCAGGGCTTATTGAACTCTGCCTTGCCAGCCAAATTCTGCAGTTCCTCCTATACCATCATGTAAGAGACGAAACATTTCCGATGGCTTTCTCTCCTGCATGCAGGAGTGCCTGGAAGCACGGCAGTAACACAATACCCAGTCTCTGCGGGAAGGGAGGGTCTCAAATTGCTCAGCAGCTTGTCTGCTGGCTGACAAAAGAGATTTTCATGGCTCTGGCAGGAGCTCTGTCCAGCCTTTCACAGCCAGTAACTATGAGTTCTCCTAAATTATGACGCCTGCAAGTTTCAGGGAAAAGTGGAGGCCAAATATTTATCCACAAATGTCAAATACAATCTTATTTATTCATCCCTGAGATGGGAAATACCTATGTGGTATGTCAATTTGACTGACAGAAGCGAGCACATGGCAGGATCTTGCTGAAATTAAAAGGCATTAACTCCCTAGACACCTGCCTATAATGGCAGCAAAACAGCAGACACACCATACACCAGCCTGTGGACTGTGCTGGGGACATTTTTCTTCAGAGACAGAGGAAATTTCTAGGGTGTGGCAGTTTATTTACCTCTTATACTGATCAAGAAACTAGTGTAAGATTTGAAATTTGGAAGAAAGCAATTTGAAAATGGAAAAGAATACTATGTTAAGCATGAAAAGTAGCACAGTAAACATACTCATCTTCACAAAAAACCCCTGAAACACATTTAACAGTTTTACTGCTGTTTACAAGCAGAATAGCACTGAAGACAATGAAAGGCAATTGTGAATCTAGAAGTGAAACTACACAGAACATACCATAAGAATTTGTATGGATTACCTTCAAAGAGGGTAGAAGTAATATGACCAAACTAAAATCTGCAATAGAAACCCTAATAGCTTGAGGATGTATTAACTTATCCACAGCAAACCACAAATTAAATACATAGTCAAGATAGGAGAAGGCATTTAAATGAAAAGAAAAAAGAAATGGAATCAAGACAAATAAACAAATTATTGCAACCAAAATAACTTTGGGTATTTAGAAGAACAGGTATCTCAGGAAGATTCTCTCTCAGAGAAATAACAAGTATGGACACCTAGGGTAATCAGATTAAGATTACTTTTACCACAATATACAAAGAATTGAAATTGGCATAAACATAGGTGCCCTAAAACAATACAATCCAAGGTGCTTATTCATAAAAAGACTTGTCCAACAGACAGAGAGCAAAACTTTACTTAAGCATAATTTGGAACCGGAGACTGATTTAGCGTTCATGAACAATACTAAAGTAATCCAAACAAATGCTTCCATAGCACAGAGCATTTTCTCTCACCTCCCTTTAATTAATTACTGTATCTAACACCTGGTAAACTCCACTTCTGTGACTTCTAAAAGTAGGAGGGTTTGACAGTGTTCTCTCCAGATGAACCAAAAGCATGGTTCATAGCAAGCTCAGGTTCTTGCTACAAGAATGCCTTTCAGGGATAGCATGAAACAAGTCCAGAAATTCATGGAACTGCTTATTCTGGGATCCTTCAATAAGACCTGCCATCATTTGAAGACAGCAGACATTGCTACTGCTGCCTTCTAAAACTTGGTGCCACCTTTATTAGTTCACTGGAGCAATACCCTCCACTGGAGCAATGCCTTCCTTCTAAGCCACAAAATCAGCTGCAGGCCAATACTATGAGCTCTCACTCTCTCAGGACCCTCCAAGTGCACTGTGTGGATCAGGAGCACACTGTGCCAGGAGAACATGAAACCTTCAGAAAAAAAAAAAAAACACTCCAATTGAAGCTACAGAATATTAGCAATATGAATTATATCAACAATTGTTAAAGGCAACATGAGCCCTAACCCAAAGGCAATTCTTGCTCCACCAGCTACCAAGTTCCAGTAAACTTTGGGAAAAGGCATATAAAGGATCTAACAGATGTTCATACCATTTTAGAAGATCCTTAGGTAGAATTGGTGCCTGTGGATTAAGAGTGTTAAGAGCAGGTATGCAGCACTACAAGTAAGCAGCCATGTGTGGGTAAGGGAAGACAGAATTTGGAGGGTATAATGCCTAAATCACAGTTCACACAACCTGTTACTTGCATGCAAGCTAAGAGATAGTCTCCTGTCAATTTATAGCTTGTCAGTTCAATAGGCCTTACAATACAAAGCTATTCCATGATGACTGACTGTTGTTTCTAACAGTTAAAGTCCCAGTTCAGAACACATCACGGTTTGTGTTGGTTTTTCCTCTTAGCTAAAGCAGCAGCATTTACCCAGACTACTAAAAACATTGTGCATTAAAAGATACCACACAACTCTGAAATAAACAACACATTTGGACTCACTCTCCCCTCCAAAATCCTTCTTTCAGTAGAAATCATGGTAAAAACCATTTGGCAACAAAACAGTTTTCCCTGCTATGAAACTCAATACAACTGTCCAAAAAAAAATCTACTCTGCAGCTGCTGCAAGAGAAAAATCCAAACCCTAACAATAGGCATCTGGACTTGGTGCTTGGAAATAATTTGGGAAATGAATTTTACGTCAGTTTGAACACACTTATAAACTAGAGTTCTGTTGGCATGGTTTATCTCAGAGGAGACGTGAATAGTAAAGGGCACCCACCCTTTAGAATCAGCCCCTTTGTGTCAGACAAGTACCACAAATGCCAAGGCATCAGTGCAAAATGCAGGGGAAAAGTAGAGGGTACGTTTATTGTAAGAAATAGACATATGAGAAGAAAAAAACAAGTAACCCTGCTAGCTGCAGTATCAGAAAAGGGAAAGTGGATATTTACTTGACCTATTATATTACATTACTCAGGACACCCACCAGTTCTGAAGTATCACTAACTCTGATCTGTGAACCCTCGAGGCTCCTCTCAGAGTTCTCAGAGAGAAGAAGATAACTACCATTAAAGATAACCACCTCCAGCAAGGAAAGTTTTAGAGTTAACTCATGAAACACAAGAAAAAAAAAGAAGAGTCTATGCCTGCTCCATGAATTGCTTCTTGAAAAGTAGGGCCGTGGTTATGAACTAATGCATCAAAAGTACATTGTTTCCATGAGTTCAAAGATTTTGCAATGAGACTTTTCCCAAAGACACTAAAAGCTGCACCAAGCCCCCAGTCTCCTAGGCCAGTTTTCAGCTTGTCACTGGGCATGCAGTCCCAGCTGGCATGCAATCCAGTGCTGGCCCCTGCTCTTGCTGGCTTCAAGAATGGGACAGGATTTTTTAAAATAGGGTGATTATCAGTACTAGGGAATTAACACAAGTTGAGAACAGTAAAGCTTGTACGTCCTGCTTTGTTGTTGGAAACACTTACAGCAAGAGAACACTGTTTACACACAGTAATGCATGGTTACAGCTGGTTTGTATCACAGGAGAGGCTGTGAACATTTGTTAGGCTACAGGCATGAAGCTTTTAAAAGACTGTCTCTCCTTTTCAGCCAGAATATTTTTATAACTATTGCAGCACTTACCTTCCCTAGCTGAACAAAGCTTTGTCTCCCCCGCTACTGGTAAGAAAAAAAAATCTTTAAAGACATGGGACAGTGGACACTAAAGATTCAGCAGCTGTTTGATGAAAATAAGATTGGGACCCATTTTAGCTCTGCTCCCCTAAAACTCTATTCTTGCTTACTAACAGCCACTGCTTAAAGAACAAACCCATGAACAAAGACCTCCACATACAATAAGGTAAACTTAGAGTGTGTCTGTCTTTTTATGGCAGAGTCTTTGCACTGAACAGTTTCAATTCAGAAGAAAGTTAGAGGTGCAGGCTCTGTTTTGCTTCTCAGGTTATCTTTTGAATAATCAGCATCTGTTTCAGCTGTTATGAGTTGCTCCATTTGCATTTTTGTGGAAAGGAAAAGGTATCCAGCAGTAGCCAATGCCTTATTGATAAAGTAACTTAAAGTCTGTATGTACCACAGCTAATTAGGAAATACTTGTTATCTTAAGCATTACTTATTACTTGTACTTACTACTTATTCCAGAGCTTCTTTTCTTTACCAGAATAGAGATACACCAGAATACAAAATCAGCATCACACCTGTACACCTGGCTGGTATTAATAAGCAGTTAACAGTGATGGGACTTGACTGGCATTGCCATGACAGATGTGTACAAGACACCATCTCTGCTTTTCAATGAGGAAAATGTGCTGTAAAAGGCATGTGGATCAACACTGTCCCCCACTCTGTCTGTTGGGGTAATTTGGAAGACCCTTGGCACTTGATCTAGCAGGCACTTGTTTCTCCAGTCTAAACTCCTCAGTGACTTCGTTGGTGTAAGGCACACAGATGCAGAAAATGCATTTGATGCACAGCTGGTACAAGCCACCATCTGGGACAGCACATACACAGAAGCATACAGAGTTCCCATAGCAAGACTCTAAGAGTATTCACAACCTGGATACAAAAGCACAGTTGTGCCAGCATGGAGGTCATTTGGTACCACATCTCCACAAAATGCCCTTTCCAAAGGGAAAGGCACAACCCAATGAATGAAGAAAAGGCCAAGTACATTCACACCGCCTCAAGGTGGGCTTCTGCTGTCACGTGCTACAGTTTTTCCTATTCTAACTACTATAATTTCCATTTATCAAGTTTGCCTCTACTCATTCTCACCATACGCTCAGTCCCTCTATTTAGAGATGTTTCAAAACAAAACTTCTTTGGAAAAGTGATTGAAGTGTTTACACGTGTTTTGCCACCACCTGTTGAGCACTGCTAAGGAAACAGTCACACAGAGTCCCTCCAAGGTGCCGGCCCTCCCTTTGACAGCAGCGGTTCCACCAGGAGAACAGCAGTGCGCTGTTTATGGCCAGGCTGGCTCAGAACAGAGGGCTCTGAGGGGCACCACGCCTTTGGCGAGCTCCCCTTTCCGGGGGTTCTGCGCTTCAAACACGGAGTTGTTCGTGTTGCAGTCGTTCTTCTAGCACCCTCTAGTGCCGACGGCGGCTTTGACTCACTACTATGAGCACCATCTCTCCATAAGCCAAGCCTCCCCTCCCCGCAGAGCTGCTTGGCCAACTTGAACACTGTGGATGTGCCCCTCTGCAGGGGAGTCCCACACCACCACGCCTTCCTGCTGCATACTCCGTTCTCATCTCTGTCACATTTATTTTTCTTTCAGCAAAGGAGATGTGAATTTTTGGTTACCACAAAGAAAACTGTAATTTCCCTTCAAATAAATATATCTCCTGAACTGAAGTCAACATATGAGCACATTGTCTTTGTGTTATTTACTTAGGCAAATTAGTAATCATTTGTTTGAGTTGGTCACATCACCTCCTAAAAGAAGGCATTTGTTTAGGAGATGATGTGAGCAGCCTTTCTTATCCCTGATCTCCTTAAAGAAGAATTCAAGGCATGTATTTCAGAACCCTCTTCTCTTTGCAGCCACAAGCCAGGTGAGAAGGGCACAAAATGGAAGACAAAAAGCCATTCGAGACCAGCGGTAGAGTTTACAAACAGAACAGATTTTTTGAAATGTACCAGATCCTTTGCCTCATGCTGCAATGCTGGCCAGCCAGCATCCCAGTGTGAAAGCAGAGTGTGGGGAGTGATAGATCAGCTCCCAGGCTCCAGACAGGGATATGGAGCTGGATATTCTATTAAGGAGCAAGGCTGCGATCAAATAGGATACAGGAAAGTAAAAAATCTGCTGAAAACCAAGTCAAATATAAAACACAGTTAGCATTCCAAGTCAGATATCTGCCCTGTGTTGTACTTCTGACTGGATGAACTGCAGTGGTACTGTGGTGACCCACGCCCTTCCTTAAGGACAGTCATTCTGCTTCCTTGGAGTGCCAACAATGGTTTTTCCCCTTAATCACTCTTACACTGTATTATTTACATGGGATTTCACAATTGATGGGACAGTTTAGAAACTTACAGACTAGGCAGAGTACATAAACCTAACTAGTAACACTTGTATAGAAAGAACTCACCTCTTGGCCTGGAAGGATTTCCATCTAAGTTGGTAACATATTTAAAGTTATTCCATTTTTATTTACAACATTAAAAATAGATGTCTCAGAACTACAGCTGCATTCTCTCCAACTAGTTTACCTGTAATTACTTACACAATCGCACAGTGAATTCTAAATGCAAACAAATCTTTGGCCAATACTATTTGCTATGATTTATGAACTATTTGCTCTATTCATTGCAATATGTTTTTTCAAAAATTTGCAAAGATACACCTTGTATTACTTACAATTATATTCTATTGATTAATTCCTCCTAAAGGAATTAAGCATCAACTGAATCCACTAGAATCCTTACTGAATCAAGTCACTATTTTGGGAAAGATAAAAGCAACTTTCTGCAGACAGACAACTCTATAAATTTTGTATACTGGAAATGTAAAATTAAACAAATAAATTAGAAAAAGCATACAAGGCCACCACTACAAACAAATAAAATCTAACAACAGGTTAGATTAGTTTTGCTCCTTTCTCCATTGAATACCACAAACCAGATACTTTCAGTATCTTCTACTACCTCAACTTCCAAAAACTGGTACAGGTAAGTTTTGGTTCTTTATACACCTGTGCATCAAATCACACTTAAAATATAGGTTATGACAATAAATTAAAAGGCTGAGTGCATCTTAAAAAAAATGTTTTAAAAACACACTCTGTGTGTGTTTATTATTTATTAATAATTCTATATTATATATTATTATTTACTACTATTATTCATTATTTCCTAATAAATGGCAACCATTTTAACTTTGAATATGAGTGTCTTTTAAACTCTGCCATAGTGACCCAATCGAATCCAAAAATGTTCCACAATAAACAAAAATGTTCCATATTTAGAATAGCACTACTAGAAACTTCAGGCAGCATTACTTAGAGCAATTACACAGAGCATCTACCTGTATATAATAACTAACAAGTGAAATTGATACTGAAATCACATTAATTGTGGCTGCATTACTGGGTTTTCTGCTGAAGTGTGGGAAGGAAAACCGAATTAATTGTGCTGCTGGAAGCAGAGAAAGCCAGTGCTGAGAGCAGCAGCTGTGCTGTGGGGGGGGAACAGTGCTCTGCACAGGTGCTGGGAGTTTATGGTTTGTTTTATCACTCTGTGCTCCTGCTCTAGGATATATGTTTGGGGGATAGTCTTGACCACTACATGGTTTATCAGCTTCAAAGCTTAGGGCAGATTTCCAAAAATGATAAAAATAAACATGCGTTACAAAAACATATGGATTAAGATGCACAAGGTATTTGCCTTTCTCCCTTCATCAAGGGAGAGGATGAACATGCCAAGTTCCTGTATTTTAACAAAACTTGACTACATTTAGTGTAGACCTGACAAAAGAGTCCTATTCACATAATAAAGTGGATTAAAGGGACTGGCTTTTCCTGAAGACCTCGTTTTTTTCCCCTTCTGGCTTTATTCAATGTCTGTGGCTCAGGACCTGGACACAATATACTGTCCCATACAGGAGGAGCAATAGGTTGCATCTGCCTTTGGGTTCTAAACCATTCACCAGAATGAGAGCACGACACAGCTGTTGCAGCGGACCGCAACTTAGGCAGCCCTTGTAAATTCTGCTCTCAGCTCCGGAGAGAGTGCACTGTTTAATTGCCAAAGCATCTGAGAATGGCAGCCAGGTTTCTGGGTGCACTGGGCCCTCTCACACCCATCCCCAGCCCCCTATGACCACAGTTCTCCACGGTGTGTGCTACTGCCCCTGCACAATCCTCGCTTAACCTGCGAACTGGGATTCAGCCAGCAGGGAAGAAAAGGGAGACAGCGGGATGATCACAACTACCCGCCCATAACGCACCTGTCCCTGTTATTGCCTGTGAAGGCCGACTGTTTAAAAACCAATTACAGGCATACCAGAGATACCTTCAATCGCCTAAACAGCCGCCAAAACTTCACAGCTGTGCAAAAACTGCAATTGCCATTCTGGAGCAGCAGTGAAGGGCGCAGACACCATAAATCACGCTGTACTCCAGACATTCGCATTGCTCCTGACAGCGGTTTTCCTCCAGATACGAGAACACGATGTGCTCAGTAACTCGGCAAACCCACAGCTCGTCCAAGTCGGCGAACAAGGAGGGGCGGGAGGGGGTATAGCAAAGCTTACCCATCGGTTTCCTCTGCTCAGCCTTTCTACTCGCTTAAACAAGGGCGTTAACGCATTTTTCTCTTCAGACAGGCGCAATTCCAGACCCAGGCAGAGGACTCTCCCTTGCAGTGCCCTGGCAGGCCGTGCCAGGCGCTGAGGCCAGGAGGGACCGGAGTGTGGGGTGGGGGGTGAAAGGGACACAGGCCCTCACGGGCCGGCGCCGCGCCGCCCAGCGCTCCCGCCACCTTTCATCCTGGGAATGGCCGCAGAGAGCAGCCGGGGGAGGTTTCGGACGAAAATCCTGGTAGTGGACACGGGCAGTATGCCCACAAGCTCCACAACTCCCCGCACACACCGACGCTCTGAGGGGCGCTCGGCAGGGGCACTAATGAAGGGAGGAGCGCCCCGTAAAAATCACCTGTGGCCAGGTGAGGGGCGGCCTCTGCTGCCAGGTAACCGACGGGAGGACACAGTCAAGCTGTGCCAGCGGAGGTTCAGGTTGGACATTAAGAAGAATTTCTTCAGAGAAGCTGTTTGGAAGGAGCTGCGCGGGGAGGTGGCAGCTCCTGGAGGTGTTTAAGGAGAGTCTGGACGCCGGGTGCCACGCTCCGGTGATGGATGAGGCGCTTTTGGGGCC
>NW_005054298.1:28946285-28993926 GCF_000277835.1 Geospiza fortis | reverse complement strand
TGGGAAGGGGCTGGGAGGGATTAGGGCATCGTGGAGCTGATGTTTCGCTGAAATCTGACAAGAAGGGTAGAGCTGTGTCAGTTTCCTACGAACAGAAACGTGAAATGTCATGTGGATTGCACTCCTTGAATGGAATGACAACAAAACGGAAATACAGCAAAATTTTCGGTTGAAATTGATTGAAAGAGTAAAAGAAGCATATGAGAAGATCAGAAATACTGTGATCGGTGTTCACCCTTCTGTATCTGCTGGTAGTGATGCAGATGTGACTAAATCCATTTAACTTCCCCAGTGGCTCCCTCTGCCCCCAGCCTGCGTTCCCTGCTCCTAGTTTGCTTGGACTTTTTTGGTGTCTGGATATAAGCAAGATTTATTTACCAAGAGGGATGTTGGTAAATAAGTAAGTCTACATGTTAGCTTTGTGAAATGTTGGTAAATCTATATGTTAGCTTTGTAAAATTAGATGTTCACATGGTGGGTATCTGTGCATTCACTCTTTGTGACAATGTACATTTTGAACTAGAGTAGTGGTTTTGCGTTTGCACTTTATTTGAAGTCAGCACAGAGCTGGCCTCTGTCCTGTATTTTTTATTATTCAGTTACCTGGTTGTGATTTTATGTAGAATCTGGCTTTGATATATTGCTATTACTTATACAGTTGGTTTTGGTTTTTTATCTTCAGCTCTATTCTTCCTCTCTCGATGGCACCATTAAGCTGTGGGACTTCATGGATGGCATTCCCATTAAAGTATGTTGAGTTATTCCTGTTAACAGCATGACAAAAATGGGCACAAATCAGTCTGAGATGGGTTGTTCTACTACAAACACAACCTAAAACCCATCTGATTGTGTCGGTAAAAGAATGTGTGGTGATGATAATGATGCAGATCCTTTGGGGAAGAAGCTGGGAGATGTACTGACATACTGACCTTGCGACCTGCTGCAGTTTCGAGTCCAGGGTAGCTCTGGGAAGTGTGCTGCAGTTTGGGATACACCATTAAGAATTGATCCAATGGCTTGAAAATGTGGGCTGCTTACTCTTGCTCATATTTTCTGCTAAATACCCACTCTGGGTGTGCCTTCTGCTTTGTGTTAGAGATAAGGTATCCTAAAGCTTTTCAGTAAATCTGATGTCTCATATTTTATTAGTACTGTTTTAACATTTGTATCAGTCCTTGATAGAATAAAGATGTATTTGTCTTAGAATTGAGGATTTTAATTAATACATGAACCTTTCTGTAAGACATGATTTCCTTATTTTAAAGACATACACACAAATGTAGTTATTATTGATTTCCTTCTCTTTTTTTTTCCTTCAGACTTTCACTGTAGGATCCAAACTTCTGGCACTGTACGCGCTTGCCAGTGCTGAGGACTCGGTGTTTGTTGTCATTCCAAAGAAGGGTGAACGAGGTACAGTACAGGCAGCATCATCCATGCCATCTCAGTCATTCTGTGTCTGTGAGATTAGTCTCCCACCTTAGGCAGTAATACCATAAGCAGACTTGTCCTATTCACAGCATGCCTAGGTATTTTTTAATGAGATTTTGTCTGCAGTAAATACACCATCATCCATGTCATCTCAGTCATTCTGTGTCTGTGCTACTGTCCCAGCAGTGAGCAGTGTGCTGCAAGAATGGGCTTTAATATGTTAATTGTGAAATATTTTTTAAATCCTGTGGCAGATGTCTAGTTCTGCACTTTGTACCTCTTTCATTCTCATTCTGTAACATCTGTCATTCCAATATTTGTCTAGAAGAGTGCTTGTCTTTGCTTTTGAAGCATGTACTGCATGGTTGTGGTCTCATAGATGCAGTTCATCTTTGAGCTCATCTTTGAGTGCTCACCAAGGTTCAGGTTACACTACTGAAGTTGGGTATGAGTGCTGGGGATCATTCTCCCACCTTAGGCAGTAACCTTAGGCATTTATTACCATAAACAGACTTGTCCTATTCACAGCATGTCTAGTATTTTTTAATGGGATTTTGTCTGCAATAAATACAGCTTGGCCTCACTGTGTACTATAATATGTTGCTACTTCAGAGCAAGAGCTTCCCTTGGATTCTTCTGCTTACCCTTGCACTGATACCCACTGTCTGGTCCTCATTCTTCAGTACTACTGTTGGTTTCTGACAGATTTTTTTCTTTGGTCAGATACATTCCAGCTGGTCTCAGTTAAGCTGACAAAAGGAGCAGGCCAAGATCTGGAAGGCAAGGAGCTCTCAGTGGTTCTGGATGGTGTGGGTGCATCACCGAAGCAAATTGCATTTGGAAGAGAAGTATGCTCACCTCTGGGTTTTTTTCTTCTCTTGGTGTTGGTTGGTTGGAGGTTTTTTCCCTCTCAGATGAACTCTATGCTGTTTATACCTTTATACAAAGCACAGCAGTACTGAAACAAAACTGGAAGTAAATTAATTGGTATAAAAACTATACTCTTTTTAATATTACCAAAAAAAAAAAAAAGAAACTTTGAGACTTATAATGGGAAAGTATTTGCTCAATATCAGCTTATATGTTGTCTCCAGAGTAAAGTATTTTGTAGTGAAATGTACTTGATTTTTTTCTTGTGTGAAAAGATAATCTGTGTGTCCTAAATGGCTTTACTTTAACAGGATTCATATGTGGTATCAGTAAAGGATGTGAATCTCCAAGTTTATTTTTTTAAACGGAAATTGTTGAACAGGTAAGAATAAGAATGAAAATGTCAGGTATTCATTCAGTCTGATCTATCCTAAATGGTTTTTAACTCATGATGTGTGCACACATGGTCTCATATTTGGTTTTCTGCTGGAGGGGATGTAGTCACTATATGAGAAGCTTCCTGTAGAAGTGAACAGTGAGCAGATCAGGGGCAGTGGTACCTTACCTTTGCAGCTCAGGAATGTATTTTTTTCAGTTAAATACATAGGTTGATGCTGACCTGAAACAAGTGGTGGGCATAGTTTGGGCAGGGCCCAGGCAGCGGGAGAGAAGCAGGAGAAAAGGAGAGGGAGAGAGAGAAAGACAGAAGCAAAAACTCTTTCACCTTGATTGAAGGTGAAGAATTATGGAAATCAAGAGGAAAATAAGTCTGTCACTATTTTTTGAGAGTGCATGTAACCATAACAACTTGAAAATGTTTAATTTTTCTAATCAGAATTATTTTTTATGTGCACTAGCTGATCCTTTTGAAGATTTGTTTTAGAAAAACCAACCTAACTCTTAAAATTAAAGTTCCTTTCTTAACTTTTGAAGGTTTTCCTTAAGTACAGCGAAGACAAAAGGAGGTGACAATCGCTTCACTTGTGTCGTGTGCCATCCTACAGAGGATTGCATTGCAACTGGCCATGCTGATGGAAAGATTCGCCTCTGGTATGTGCAGTTTGGTTAACTGTGTATCCCATCAGCTCCTCTGACTGTAGGAATTAAGTCAAACCTGAGCAAAGCAGTCTAATTTGTCCTTAGCAATGCCATTTTCAGAAGTCAGAATGAGCAATGAACCTGCAGTGCTGACAAGTCTGTATGTCAAGTGGAAAAAATGCTATGTTAAGTTATGCTCAGTTAAATCTAAACTTAGGTGTAAAAGGTAATGTAGGAACAGGTGAAATAACTCTTTATGGACACATCTAAGGAGAGCACATCAGTGGAATACATGATTAGAAACACTACATGGTTAAGTTGCCTCCAGGGCTGCTGATGATCTAAGATGTGAGGTGTAGACCAGGAAGCTTCTGAAAACCTGTAGCGTGGTTCCTTCCCTTCTTCTGCATCACTTGAGCATAGGATAAACCAGTCTAGAAGGTAGACGACTGGATGATATAATTGATTCAGTTCAATATTTCCTTTGGTTTACTCTGTTGTTGATGTTGTGTGTAAAGAATTGTTTTGTTCCTCTCCACACAGGAGGAATTTCCACCACAAGAAAGCATACACATATTCAGCACTGCACTGGCATCATGATACTGTCATGGATCTGGCTTATTCTTTGGAGGGTGAGTAAAAGAAAAATAAAAACCAAAACAAAGCAATAAGAAAAACCCTACCAAAAGAACCCAAAAATCTCCATCAAACAAACAAAACCTCAAATTTGAAGTGTTGCAGCAGACAAGGAAGAATCTGTAGAAGCTCCAAGTTTGTCCACTTACTAACAAGTTAATTTCCAGAATTTTAAGTGTATCCAGGAAGGATCTGAAATAAAAACTAAAGGAGTTACTTTTATATGCATTTTGATTGGCATTTGTAATGTCAAATATCTTCCTTTTGTTGTAGAAGTAAAAATCTAACCCCTTATCTCACCTCTTCTCCCTCACCTCCATTCTTCTGCCCCTTCCATTTCATCAGTAGTACTGATGAGTTCCTGCCAGTTTTACTTGCATCCAAATAAAACAAGCCAGTCTTGTCTGAGCTCAAACCTCCTGTCAGAAATACTACACTTCTATCTGAATTGTGTGATCTGAACTATTCTTCTTAAGTACTTTTTACAGGAGAATAATTCAGCCATATCCTAACACAAATACCCAGCTGATTCAGAAAGTGATGGGATCTACTACTCCCAAAGCATTGCTGAAATTTCACTGTAGACACAAGTTCCTGTTACTTAATCCAAGTTTCTCTAGCAATTTAACAGGAGATAATGAAAAGCATGTTTTCTCATTCTCAGTTTAAAAAGTTTTGAGAAACTCATGTCTGTCTGTCATTGTAAAGACACAGGGTGCTGATTTCATTTCTTTTTAAGCAAAACCTTTTAACTGTATTTTGTTGCTGGAAAAGGAACCAGGTTGCTGAGTGGTGGAGTTGAATCTGTTCTAGTCCAGTGGCACAATGAATCTTCATGCCAGAAGGATTTCCTGCCTCGTTTGGGGTCTCCCATCGAGTGCATCTCCATGTCCTCTGACGGCGTTCTCTGCTGCACCCTGCACACAGACAACAGTAAGCCAAAACACATCCAAGTATCACTTCAGTGGAAATGCAAATCTCTATGAGCTTTATTTTGATGATTTTGGATGAATTAACTAAGAACTGTATAAAATTTCATTAATGATCTGAAAAAACAGATTATTTTGCTCTTTGATCAGTTCTGTGAATTTGCTTGGTGACTGCTGTAACTTGGTTTTCCACTTTGGTGTCGTAAACTGGGAAAAGATACATTTACAGTACAGGTGGTTACAGTTCTTTCCCACCGAGAGATGTGTGCTTTTTGTGAGACTTGGTCTGCTTTCTCTTTCAGGAATTACAATAATCAACAGCAACCTAAGGTTTTCCAAAAGTATTCAAGGGCTAATCAAAAGTAAGTGCAGTAAAATTTGTCGTCCACTTAGAGGGTGGAATGTGTCACTTGACAGCTTTGGTCATTTGTCACCTGAATTTTGTTTCCAGGTAGAGATGTCAAGACTGGCCTAGTGGTTGATCCTAGAACTAAAGCTTTGGTCCTGAATGGAGAGCCAGGCCACTTGCAGTTCTATTCCCTCCAGAGTGACCAACAGTTGTTCAGTGTAAGTTGAATGGGCTTATACCAAAACTTTAACTCACTCAGTCAAGTTACTTGTGCATCAGAATTTATTTGAAGACTTAATATGGCAAATGGGGAAAAAACGTTACAGCTATCCCACAAGGCTGGATTGCAGGCTGACATGTTCTTGGCTTTATCTCTATATTCATGTGCTAAGCAAATCTAAATATTGATACTGAAAAAAGTACTCTAAAACAATGTGCTATCCTGTTAAATGGCAAAAATTTGTAGGTAAAACACCTTCAAATTATTTTTCATTCTTTCCTACACTTTGCATCATTGTGGAATGCACGTGCTCAAATTCTGCTTTCCCCACATGTTGGCATACTTCTTCATGCCACAGCCCAGTCTGGTCTAACTGGAGCCTTCAGAACGTGCTTCCTCTGTGGTTTCATGAGTGATATCTCTTCCAGCTGCACCTGAATTTTAACTCCCCTGTGGCCTTGCTTTGCAGCTGGACATCGTGCAGCGGCAGTACATCCACCAGGCGGGCCTGAAGCAGTCGGACCTGGTGAAGGTCGCGTTCAGCGCTCGGGGCACCTGGCTGGCCACGGTGGAGGAGAGTGAGGAAGTGGCTGACCCCGAGCTACAGCTGAAGCTGTGGTTCTACAGTGAAGAAACACAGAGGTAATGGTAACAGCTGGCCTTCCAGCTGTCAGTCTCACAAATCCCTGCACAGATGTTGCCTTGCAAAGATCTGGGAATTTACTATGCGCACTACAGCATCTGCAGCAGAGCACAGAGTTGCACTGAATTCACACAGGAAATAATTGCTCTGGATCTATTTTACTCAGAGTAATTAGAGACAGTTGTAACCATGGGACTTAAATTCACAAATTTTCTTGGTATTAAAAATCATGGACCTGACAGAATGGTTCTGTAGCTCATATAGTTTTCCTACCTCTATTTAATCCATCATTAATTGATGGATTCAGAAGCTTATAATTGTATTGTTGGTCTTTGTCTTTAGCTAACATATGCATTAATAGCCTTTCCCTAATTTTCCTTTCCTGGTTAATAGCCTTTCCTTAATTTTCATCTTTAAAAAATGACATTTTGACTACAAATTATTTTCTTAAAGAAACAAAGCAAAAGAAAGCTACTACACAGATAACCACATGACTGATTTTCTAACTACTGGAAAGACTGCCCAGGGTTCAGGCTGAGTGTTTGAGAGATGCTTGCCTACTGATAATTCTTGGTGCTGGGCTAATGTATGGAAGCCATTAGGGGAACCTGATCTGTTAATGCAATAGCATTTAGCTGTCTTAATTAGAAATTCCTTTGATTGCTCTTCTCTCTGCCCATTCCAGAATCAGCTTGAACTGAATTCTCCCCAGGTTCCAAATGAAACAGAATGACAACCTTTTGCTTTCTTTTCCTATAGCTTTGCACTGAACACCAGAATAAACACGCCCCATGACAACCACATCACAGACATGTGCTTTCGTGACATGGATGAACTGGGAGATGGCTCTCTCATACTGGTAACAACTGGCAGAGACTGTGTGTTTAAAGTCTGGGTGATGGTAGAAGACTCTGATCCAGAAGGTAAGTGTGGCCAAAATATAACTTACTCTTACTTGCACCTTTTAACGTAGAATATAAGAATAACCTGAGTTGGAAAGGACCTACAATGCCATTTGAAGTCATGCTGTAGAAATTAGAACCCTACTTTCATTTGCTCAGTCCCCTGCATTGATCTGCTTCTGCTGCTGCATGAAGTGTTGTGTTCTCCTGAGCGTCCTGTGATGGAGTTCTGCTGTAGTTTATAGTATTAGTTTGGTCTGGAGGTTCCTGATATAACCAAAGACCTTGGCAAGCTGCTGCAGAAGGGAGTGGCAGCCTATGTTCATTGGTTAAAGAACTGTTTCTGGTAATGATTTTTCCATGCTGAGAGAATGGATTTTTGTCAGTCCTCTGGGTTGGCTTTTCATTTGAGACTTCTGCTCAAAGGAGCAGTGTACAGAAATGTGTTACTGTTTTTGAGGTGAATTAGTGTAAAATAATAGCACTTCTGCAATTTGACATATCCACCACTTCAGAGTTCATTTTTTGAACATCCTTCCTTTCCATTAGGTACTTGAACATCATAGAATGGGTATCTAGGTATTTCTGAGATACTTTTAATAACCAAATTTAACCTCAAGAAAGACATGCTGATGTCACTTCTTTCAAACACACCATTTGTGTATATTTATTGATTGTTCTGTATGCCTCTGGATGTGAAATACAAAAGATTTCCAACATATTAATGTCCTTTTACTTCAATGTTATTACAGTGTCAGGCACACGTAAGTGAGGTGGCACTTTCCTGCCACTTGGCTGTCTTGTCATTTCATGTTCCTAAGTAGCTGTGATAGTGGTGTTGCTGAGCTGCTTGCAGTCTAGAAATCTGTTTGTCTTTTCATGGGCAGGTGAGAACATGTTCAAAAGTACTTTAGAGCTGCTAGGGTTTCCATTTGGCAGACTTTGCCAGACTTTCCCTTTCCAAGCTCTTTGTCCCTCAACTGTGGCTGCTCATGAGAAGACAGACAAAACTTGTGTCATTTACTGTATTAGTAGTAATCTCCCCAGTGGTATCTGAAAGAGGGTTTGGTTTTGCTTTTTTTCATAAATTATTCTGAGGTTAAATTATATCTTAACTTAATGAGCAGATACTTTGATCTTGAGCACAGTATTAGTTAGGGATGAAACTTAATTTTTTTTCCTTCCACAAAATAGTTTTGTATCTGCTGACTGGCCTCCTCAGGGTGTTTGTATTTGAGTGACTACAGGGCTCTGTTTTGTGGCATATGTAAAAGTACCAATTACTGGTGGCTGCTCTGGTGTATTTGCCCAGTGGGGCAGAGTAGGAATGCTCAGGCAGAAAGGCTTGACATGCTGCAGCTTCTCTGCAGCAAATACTAGTTTGGCAAAGGGCTCCTCAGCTGAGTTCACTCTGGTATGTGTTCATTGCAGCAGGTCTCTTGCTGGGCCCCTAGATGGTGCCATGCAGTTGGAAGTACTCAATCGTTTCTGGCTTTTTTTTTTTTTTTAACAGGCAGGTCTTTTAATCATCAACTTGTGGCCATTATATAAAGAGTAACTTAGCATAGGGTGATTTTCGTTTTTTTTGCTCATCCTACTCAAATGTTTCAAAAGCATGCTGTAGGAATTATTTTATACTGGGAAATGTGTGTTAATGTGGTAAGTACATCAGTTTGCTCCAGTTTATTTTCTGGTAACTATCAACAGGGGTAAAGGTGTCCAAACAGAATGCAGTGGCAGGTGAACCAACTGAAGGAAGCATGCTGGTGGGTCACTTGGTGATCCTCAAATCCTCTGTAAATGAACCATGAGCTTTGTTGGACTCAAATGCAAGCTGTGTTCAGATTTTGAGTAATGCTCCTGTGTTCTTGCTAGAGTTTTGACAGAACAATTTTTCCAGAACAGTAAGTGCTGAAACTACTTGGGTATCATTTTTCCTAACCTCTGCCTCTGTGAGAGCACAGTTATTGGAGTTGGCAAACTAAGCATGAATATTGTACCATGTCAGTCTCGAGGTTCACTGTTCAAATGCAAACCTGAGGACAAATGAAAACCCTAGCAGCTGTTTCTCCTATTAGAACAGGACAGATTCTCTGTACTCTTCAAAAATTCTGAAAGAAAACTGTTTTGCCTTGAGCCTGTTTCGCAGTAATAATTGAATTCTTTCTTCATGTATGGACTTGAATTAACTGGCTTGTTCATTCAATGCAGCACACCAGAGTGTGAGCTGGAGCTGTGACTTTGTAGGCAGCTACCACAACTACCAAGCTACAAACTGCTGCTTCTCAGAAGATGGCTCTTTGCTGGCTGTTAGCTTTGAAGGAACTGTCACTGTATGGGATTCACTTACTTGGGATCTTAAGTGTACATTTTGCCACCCACCTGGAAATATAAGGTACATTTTTCATCTGCTCTTTTTTTGTCTCATTTGAACTCTCAGAAAAGAAAGAATCAATTCATAGCAGTCCAAGACCTTGTATATGCTCATAAACATATACACATAAACATTGATTTTATCAGTCTTAAATTTGTATATAGAAAAGACTAAAATGGCTTTTAGGTGGCCATGGCTTTTTTTATTCTAAAAATAAGATTGAGCCTTGCAGTTCCTTCTTACTTGCTTATGTCTCTTGTACCTCCCATCCTCAAATCTCTATCATGGGACACACAAGTAGTGTGTTGATAGCCCTTCTCTTTTCCCCCATTAATCCAGGGGTGAATCAAAGTCCGGGAAAAGTGTAAATGCAAACAGTTGGTTCTTTATTTGTGTATGCATGCATGCAAATGGAAATTATATCAATAAACCATAAAGGCATGATGACCTTACCTGTACTATGAAATACATATCTTCATCCTCTGTAACCTCTGTTCAAAAATCCATGTTTTCCTGGCAGACTATCCCAGCAATGCTCCATTCTATGCTGTCATGATAAAAGACATCAACATTGTATGGTCACAATATTTTAAAGACTCTTGGCACAAAGAATCATAGCAGCATACAGAGGTTTCTCCCTTTCATGTGCTGTGTGTATGTTTGTAAGCATTTCTTTTGTGTTATGAAATCTGTTTTATGTTGGTCCTCTAAGATTAGAAATTGAGAAATGTTATTCTGAAACTAGTGTGGAGGAAAATTGTGGGAGGCATGTGAGCCACCAGCTTGGTGCAGTGGCAAGCTTTTCCCAGGCCAGCTGCCTCCTCTTATAACCTCTACTATTTGTTATATTAAAAGGAAATAAATTACTCTAGGAATATAATGAATTACTGTATTATTTGCATAATGTCAAAGGGCTATGCTTTAATATACAAATTCTGTCCCTTATTAGCTTTTTTAAAAATCTTTTATCATTACAAGTCCTAAGGCTGTTCTGTTATTCTCAAACAAGAGACTGAGAAATTAAATCTCATGCTTTCTTCAACTGGAGCTCTAATAGCCCTTTTTAAACTACTACTCTCATTCTAGTTCCTAAATAATAGTAGGGCTTCTCTAAATACTAATTTATTTTCCAATCCCAATGTGAATACTTAGAGTTATGTATGGGTTTGTAATTTATTTTAGAGTTTTAAATCCCTCCTTTATATTGGAATGCTGTAGAAACATGTAATCCTTACATAATTATGCACACTTTAAATTATCAGATTTATCTGATAGTTATGTGTGGAGTTTCATGCCACTAGAGGTGAATGCAAAAAGCAAACTTTGGATTTAGATACCAAAAGTAAATCATAACTAAATAGTTTTTGTGACTTGTGAGTAATTGCTACATAGAAAAAAAACAAAGATGAACTCTGAAGGTGACTAATTTGTTTTGACTTCTTACTTCTGTAGGAACATCTGCTTTGGGAGACTAACATGTTCCAAGTACCTTATTGGTGCCACTGATTATGGCTTTCTGTGTTGCTGGAACCTGCTCACTTGTGCATGTAAGATCAGCTTGAATGTGTGCTAGAGTAATTTATTACTTGAAATCACTGTGAAACCTTGAAATAATTCTAGTTCAGTTCCAGATTTAACACACTACAAAATGCCCTGTGGAAATGGGATTATTTTCATACTTAGGATAGGATACTGTCTGTGTGCATGTGCTTTGTGTGTGCAGAATAAATCTTGGGTTAGGTGAATGATAACCCAGTAATAGGTAGTATTTCTTACACTTGTGTAGGAGTTGGCAGCATTTGTGTGTTTTTATTCACCAGGGAATGAGTGAAGCTGCCTCTTCCAGCAGCTAAGGCCTTGTGTGTTGTTTGTTTGACCTTTTATTTGGCTCCTTTTCACCTCTGCCTCTTGCTGTGCTTTTCAGTGGAGTGGAGTGCCCACCTCAACGTCGTAGTGCTGCAACCTGATCCCCTTTCTGAACACATTGCTGCAGTCTCATGGCTCTCCAAAGAGTCCAGCTGTAAGTACAAAGCCTTCTTTCACTAGTCATAATCAGCAGAATTTAAAACTGGGGAAGCACAATTCCTAGAAAAGGTTTTCTTAGAATTCAGACCATGAAAGCTGGAGAGGGACTTCAGGGTGTGCCTGCACCTGTGGGAACTGAGCCATATCTGACAGCAGCATTCAGATAAAGTGTGTTACCTTTTCTTCCAGCTGGTAGTTTCAGGTACAGGATATATCTCAGGATTAACCACACTTTCTGGGTGAGGGTCTCAAATGTTCTTGACCTTCTCTTGTAAATGCAGAACTGTGCAGCTACATTTTAGAGCTCTGACATTAAATTAACTCTTCCTACAGAAATGGTAATTTCCAAGTGTGTTCTGTGGACTGGAGTATTGTGAAAGGTCCCTTCTATTACTGAGTGAAGTTAGCCAGTTAAATTCCTGTGAAGTGCTGCTTGGAAGCAATCCTGTCCAGCCTTCTTGGCTGTGATATGCAGGGCTTTGACAGCTGGCCAGGAGTGTAAGAATTTCCTGATTTTAAAAGAAGATATTTTTGGTTTTGCAGTGTTTGTGTTTAAACCAAGTGAGCCATGGCCAGTCTACATCCAGAGAAATCTTTGTAAAGAAAAGATCCTGCTTGCTGCCTTCATTCCAAGAGATGAACCTGAAATTATAAGCTCAGAAAAATACCTGTGGCTAAGAAAATCCCAACTGTTTTTTCTTACAGATACACAAGTAAGGAATAGTAATTGGTAGGTGGTTCCAGGGGAAAAACTGTTTTCTTTAAAATGGATTGATAGGAATTCAGAGTTCTGCTTGTGAGCATAGGAGTTCCTTTTTTGATTTCATGTCATTATAAGCTGTGCTTTGTTGAAAGCGTTTAACTGCCAAAACAGCCTAAGAGCAAAATTATTTACTGGTTTTCTATTGGTTTTCTACTATTCTTGTGAATAGTTTTATGCTGCTTCATTGATACAAGAGACTAGATAACTTGGGAACATTGCCTATGCTGTTTAACTTAAACAAGCACCTAGAAGCTGTATGAATTATTGCTGATTATTCAAATGTTCCATGTGATATTCAGTTTCCCTGTAATTTCTGATGGGGGTGTGGGGTTTTTTGTTTGTTTTCCTAAAAAGCATATAGAACCTCTAGGTCCATTCTTGCTTCTCTTCAATTTCTTTACAAAATACAGATGAAGACATGGTTTTGCCTCTTCCACTTGACTGATAAAACTTTTGGGCCAGTTGGAAGTTTCTGTAGGCAAGCTATGCAAATATAGAAAGCAGTTTCACATATCATAACATATCATAACATCCTTCTGTATTTTAGGAGCTAATGACACTTAGCACAAAGTCTCTGGAAGAAAGGCTCACACCATCAAGCAAACAGGTACCTCTCATAGAACTTCTGACTGAGATGGGCAGAGCAGTTCAAAATTCTGATGGTTGTTTTGTCATACTGAAATTCCCTTTTGCCATGAAAATGCTCACCAGATCCTTACCTGGAGTCCCAGGCACTTAGCTGAAGGGGCAGTAATCTGGATTTGCTTATTTTTTGACAAGAAGTGCTGTTTGCAAAATTTTTTTAAGTACCAGTGAGCTACTCTCCATTTCCCCTGGGGAGAAAAAATAATAATTTTCTAAAATCTTCAGGTTACAGAAATGGAGCAAAATGTTTGAGTAAGCTCTTTCCTTATCTTGGTTTCTGTAACACTTGGAATCTTGAGTGTGGTCTGAACTATGGGGATGAACAGTTGTCAGTCAATTGTGACTTACCTGTGAGAAGGAGTTCCAGAATTGCATTCCAGTATGTATTTCTGTGGAGAAGTAGTCTGGGAAATTGGATTTTTTTTTTAATTCATTTTGAAGAAGTTAAAACTATAACAGCAGCACTTGATTGATTTCGTTGGTTAGATAAAGTAGATCAAAGTAGAAGTTAGTATCTTTCTAATATAAAATGCTGTGGGACTGTGGGCATAAGCAATCAGTCTCTTTGGAGAGTGGGGAAATAATTTGGTGTTCAGATTAATGTATATTGATGCAGGAGAATGCCAAAAGTCAAGGTGCCATGTTTTGCTTCCCATTGCATAATTGAATCTCCCTGCAGATGATGCTGGAATATATATTATCTTTTGGTTCTGTGGAATCAGAAAACCCATCCTTTGGTTTTCTGGCACATGCACCACCTTCCATACTTGGAAGTTAATAGGTAGATCAGCAAACTAAAGTCCAGTGTTCTTGGGGCCAGATTCTGGAGAGTTTTGTAACCCTCTGTGCAGGATTCTCTCCAGACACCTGACAGAGAATGAGTACAAAGAGCCACATAGCTCAGTTGAGTTAAATTTGAGTGTAGGCTTTTCTCACTTGGGTTTATTCTGAATTTTAGTAACTTAAAAGGAGGTAGAACTTATATTTGTGACACTAAAATTCTACTTACATTTTTTCAAGCTGGCAGTAGAAGAAAGTCTTCCTGTGACACCATTTAGTGTGCTGCTGGGAAAGCACAGACGTCAGCAAGCACAGGAGGATATAGACCTTGGAAAACCAGTTGTTCATAATAAGCAGGAGCAAGCTTCACCTGCTGTCAAAGAGGTAAGGGTAATTACAGTAAAAGTAATTACAAGCAAAATCACGACAAACAAAGCCTTTCATAAAGCTTTTGTTTTATCTTTGCAGCTTTTGCACACTCCAGCACACGTTTTGCCATCTGCTTCCTTCCTCTGCACTATATTTATTAACTCATTGCTCATCTCCAAAGAGAACAAAAGGTAAGAAAAGTTCAAGAACTCTCCTTAGTTATCAAAGTTACTTTAAATTGTGTCAGTCTTTGTTTGAAGTGTAAAAGCAGTTTTCCAACACTCTTTATCTATTCAGTAATTTGAACACTTCAGTGTGGTAATGGTCTGGCCGTGTAGTGTATTGGCTCTTTTGTTGCTGTTATTTTTGCTGGGTTTTGCCTAATGTGTTTATATGCAAAACACTGCCTTTTACACTCAAATGTTCTCTATGAATTTAACTTTATTCCAGGGATTTAATGGCTTTTTAGTGCTATTTTTGGTTCAATATTAGATTCTCAACTTTATTTGAAATTACTGTGACTTGCTGCATAATTTTTTGTTTCAGTTTCTAGATACACCAGTTAGTTAGAAGCTTGATCTTAAGAATTGTTTTAGAAGTCAAATGTCATTTCTAATTAAGCTAGAAAATAAAAGGGTATACTGTAAGCACATCTAAGTTTGGCTTACAGTGCATTAATGCCAATTTATTGGTAGGTACTTAAAATTGTAGCTTTCTCCTTTGGGATCAAAGGAATGCAGGCACAGGGATTACAACAGTGCTCTTGTATTAGGATTAATATCTAGTCACTTACACTGAAGCCAGTTCGGTGATTGCATTTTTGTGCCATGTGTTCTTTAAAATGCTTCATTAGACTCTGCCAGGCCAGGGATGAAAGCCTGTCCTTGCAATCAGGTGTTGGTGTGGATTTGCCAGATGGGTGAGTGGGTGGTTCGCAGGGCCAGAGCTCACCCAGGAACAATCACAGCTCCTGAGTGCCCTGGGTTCTGCCCTACAGCCTGTTCTGTGTCCTGGCTTCTGCCACCCTGTGCTGCCACTGCTGCAGGATCTCTGACTGCATGGCACAACAAAACAGCCACAGAACAGTGGCAGAAATCTAATACATGGGAACTTGCATCTAGTTTCAGTCCTGAAGAATGTGGGAGTTCAGTGACCTGTGTAAATATTTGCACTTGCAGAGCTTGTACTTTGACAGCAGTGACTGCTGTGGCTGTGCATTTAAAGGTACATGTAATTGTAAGCATTGGGCCCTTGAAGATTGTCCACAATTTATCAGTGTATATATTATACAGTGGATATATTATTAACATTAAATGCTTCTATTTTCCATGGCAATATGATATTACTGTGTGCTTCTCCATTTACATTTTGTGAGTGATGAATAGTTTGTGTTAAAACAGATGATTTTTAGAAGACCAGTACTGTTTTGCCATGAAGTTCACTCTTAATACATCTGGAATATTTATACAACAGACACTTGAATTAATACTATTAATTAATGCATTTTAAATTATAACAGTTCCATATAATTTGTTGGAATTGTGCTTTTTACTTCAGCACAGGCTTAAAATTCTTAAACTCAGAAGAGAATGGCCATTTCAAACATCTCTCTATGTTTAGAGAAAAAAAACCAAACAACCAAAGAATTTTTTTCTTTCCTAGTAATGCTAACTAATACCTAGTAATAGTATTGCAGCAGTTTTTAAGACCAAGTGACCCTTTTCAGATTTGAAGGAGTGACCTTCTTGAACAGTCTCATCTACCAGTATATCCAACATTTCTGATCCTGTAGGACTGCAGTGTTGTAACATTTGTCATAATGCTGACCTGCCTGCTCTGCAGTTACCTATTATGTTTCAAGAAGAAAAACTATTTTAAGTTTACTTAGAGGAGAGCTATTTGAAAAATGGCTTGAAATTGAGATTGCAAGAGAAGTATAGTAGGTAGACTGAAAGAAAAAAGGTAGATTGAAATGAAAAAAAAAGATAAAATCTTGTTTACTTAGTTGTTTGCATGATACTTCTCCCCTATAGTACTGTAGAATGCGAGAGTACCTATTAATTGGGTTGTTTCCAACCATCTTCCAGTGCTGAAGAAGTTGCTGATGAAGTAGAAATGGAGAGTGAAAAAGCAGAGGATGAGTCAGATGAGGAAGATGTCACAGCAATGGAACAAGAGGATACAAGCCATATGGAATTGTTAGGAGAGATGACGTGTAAATTGTCTAAATCCCAGGAAAAAGAGCTACGAAAAATAAGAAAAATGGACTACAGCTGGATATCAGCCTTCTAAACAGACATCTTACTTTTTTATACTACAAGTTGAAGCTTTGTGGATTAAATATTCTTTTAAATTTTTTTTCAGGTCCTCTGGCCAAAAATTTTTATCAGCTTCTCTTTCCAAAGGAACGCAGAACAAGGGGGAGTGATTAAAGTTTTGAAAAGCTGATTCTGCTCTTAGTTTATTACTGATTCTCTGTGACCTTAGAAAATGCTTAATCTGATTTGGGGGCTCCCCACCCCCTTGCAAGTGTATTTAAAAGCCTAATAGTAAAACTGAGTTCATTATCTGGCTTGTGATCAGTTAGCAAAGTGACAGCTCAGCTGCTGAAAATCTTCCCCACTGGGGCTGGGTTACTGCTGCCAAAGCAGCAGCAAATGCCTTCAGCTGGTGACAGAGCTTAGCTCAAGGTGTGGCAGGGGAAGTCAGGGTGGTTCTTGGTGCTGTATGCAGGTAAGTTACAAGTCTCCTCCTCAGAAGTTCCTCTCCAGCTGTTGAGACAGATGAGAAGTGGTTTTACATGCCTGGTTAGAGAATAGAGATGTTTAATCTTTTGTGGGGTTCACAGAGTGTGGAGATTCTCAGGTGGAGGATGCACAATGTATCAGAGCACTATGAAACCTTTCCAGAACTCAAGACAGCTGCATCATGTAGGAGATGCATCAGTTTATGCAACAGCCAGTTTAACAGGCCTTTAATGCATCAGCTGCAATTCCAATATATCACTTAACTATACATAGCAGAGTGTAGAATTGGTTTGGAAGTGGTGAATTTGAGGGCATAAGAGTGAATACAATCTCCATGGTGCTGCAGTATGAAGGCAAGCAGATGCAAATGGTACAGGGTCACTAAAAGCTCTGAAGAAACAATATTTTGCTAAAACTATTCAGATTAAAAATGCTGGAGCAGGAACAATCCAGCATTCAGTGAAAACTGTGTTCTCCTTACTCTGCTTTTCCAAAAAAGTAGAGGACCCTTTGCTTCCTCTCCTGTGTTAACATGATATAGTGGAAGGCAGTTAGTGGCAACACTTTTAACTTTTTGGGGGGAAATTATCCTACAACAGACACAATCTGTCACTTCCACTTCTGTATAGAAATACTTAGGCATCAAGGAAAGCAGCTCAGAATCATTTTCCTAGCAGGTTTATCTCTCCCATTTTAACCCAAAGGCAGTGGTTGCTCCCTTGGTGTGCTGGCAGCTCCATCATCAGCTGCTGTGGGGTTAAATAGGCCCAGGCTGCAGCCAGGGAGGAATGGATGCTGTAGCAGCACCCAAAATGTGGCACAACAGTGACCTGTACATTTAGGAGTGAGGTACTTTGGACGTTGGGCCTGCCATGCCGAGGCTGTGGGGGAAAGTGTTAAACCCTGGGAGATGGAAACACTGCAATAGAGACAGGGATGCTGAAAAGAGCTGTTAAAAACAATTCCAATAGGTCTGAGTGCTGGCTTCAGGAAAAAAAAAGCCAAAAATTAGTTTAAAACTCATTATTATAGAAAATTACCTTTTAATTCTGTAAATTCACTATCATGGATGTGAAAACATGAATGTAAGGATAATATGAAGATACTTCAGAAGACAACACTGGTTTCTGTAAAGAGCCTTGGAATGTCTGCCATGCAACTTGAATTGAATGATGACAGTCCCTTGCACATTCTATATTTCCTTCCACTCAGACATTAATGTGAAAAATAGTTAATTGATCCAGTTTCAGACAAAGCCAGCCAGGGTTAACATAGTCCCATGGCAGCAAGGGGCTCCTGCATCTTCTCATACAATATAGTTAGGCACCACAGCTCTTCAGACTACCAGTACTTAAAACTGTGAGGCACATTTTCTTCTATCATAGATTATTTACTAGGACTAGCATTACTGAGATTTTAAAGGAAAGGTTTTCATAATTAGGTGTTTTCCTGTTTAGGCCTTGGTATGCAGAAAAATAACATCTTAAGACCTGTAAAGTTTTTCAAAGTTAGTTTGCCTGTAAGTTCATGTCTCTTATTTCTATCATGCTTACAGGGAGAGAAGGAAAACACACCTTACCACAACTCTAGACAGTTTTATGCTTTTGCATTTTTCTCCCTTTGCATTACAGCTTTTTAGATAACCTCATATGTAGCTGAAGCAAAAAAATCACAGCTCCCCAAATATTAGCAATTTTTATTTCCATCCCTCTTACCTGCAGAGCTGAAACTGATACAACCTCTTCATAACCTTGGACCCAGTGGATTTTTCCCGAAAAGTTATAACAGAACAAAAAGGGAAAATTATTTAAGATTGTAACTGACAAGTGGTAGGTTTTGAAAACTCAGAAACATTAAGAAAGTACAGGAAAATAAAAAGTAAAAAGATTCACCCTCCAAAATATGCACCATACTAGGAAAGACACACTGAAAGGTTTTGGAATTTTTTCTTAAATAACATCAGACTTCAGCTCTGTGAAAAACAAGTGTGAGTTGAGCAGAGATCTGTGCACATGTTGTTGCAAAAGTGCTGCTTCAAAGCCTGCTCTTGTGTTACTGTGTCAGCAACATTTAAGTGTGGCTTTAAAGGAGGAAACTTTAATATCTGTTCATGTGGGAGTTTTTAAAATTCACATGAAAGTCAAGTGCTTTCCTGGAAGCCAAGCTGGCATGAGCAAGAGACAGTTCACGTGCAAGTCAGCATCTGAAGGTGCAGTTCAGTTTGGTGTTCAGGCAGTAATGCATTGTGTTAGAAATCTTCATCAAGATGCAGCTTTTAGACTTAAATATTTTGTCATTACTGACTTGGTTTTGCTTTCCCAGCAGACTGAACATACTGGGCTAACAGAGGGCCCTCACTTTGTAGTTCTCTGTGTGTGTGTTTTTTGCTCAAGAAGGAAATACATTTCTGGTTACAGTTTTACTACATTTAATAGGCACATTCTCGACCAACCTTTTAGAAAACATTTTCTGACTGATACTGCAATTGTAACAATGAAGAATACAGAGGGAGGGCTGCTACTGATTTGTCTGTGGCTGCTTTGGAATGCTTTATTTTTAAAACAGTTCTCTGCTGTTCCTTCTTTTTTTTCCTCTTTTTTTAAAATTTCAATCTTGTGTATCCCAGTAGCAATAATCAGTCCCTGTATTTACTGTGATGCCCTAAGTCAAATCTTAATTTGATTTTTTGGCTTCTGCTTCTTCCTTCTAAAGGCTACTTTACAAGACTTTATTCTTTTATAGAAAGATTTGACACAAAAGACCACAGAGAAGAAGACTGAACTTAATCTCATGATTCCAGTTACATGATAAATACAACAGGTAAGAAAAGACAGAGGTCAGTGTTGAATAACCTGTGGGTGCCTTGTGCATCACAGCAGGACACCAATTTCCACAGAAGCAGTCACAACTTTATTTAGGCTGAGGGACAGACCACACGAGGGTGGCAGGTGCCTAGAAGGGGACTTGTTTACTTCCCAAATTTTCCACTCAAAGTGGTTGGATAAACATGAGAGCCTGGAATTCCAGCAGCTCTGGCAAGCATTACAAAAAATAAATGTACAGGCAAGGCCTTATGGAGCACATCACAGCAATGGGCTTTGACTGAGGGGCTGCTCTAAATGCTGCAGAGGTGCCCAGTAATTTCAGCCCATGTGTTCCAGTCAAGTGTAGTTCCACAGGGGCTGAAAACCACTGCTCTTCATTGGCATTTTGTGAGGCCCAAAGCAGTTATGAGTTTACAGCAGCTCCAACACGTGCCCTGTCCTTGGTGGGCAGATTTGGCAGGAAAGCCGTGAGAAAGGGGCAGTAGTTGGTATGGATTTTTGAGTTCAAGAACAGAGGGGAAAAGCCTGCAAATTGTGCCACGTGTTTTAGGATCACCTGGATCTTTGTATTTCAGCCTAAAAAATCATTGTCTGTCTGGCCTTGGGGAGGCTCTTGCAGATACCTCAGTGTGCCAAACCCCAGTCTGCAGTGAGCCTTCTAAAGCACATGCTAACAGCCAGAATTAGAACCAGCAGAGAATAGGACAGAGGAAAACAACAGCTTCAAATGTAACTGAGAAACCTGAACAGACCTTCTGCCCCAAAGCAGAGGAACTGAGGTTTATTTATTCTTGACAGATACTAGACTAATTTTGCAAGCCTTTGATAAAAGCCATTCTGTGGTATGGAATCTGTTCAGTGCTTACCTTTTCTGACAGATACAGTTTTTCCTAATAAAAGTAATCTTCCTTTCCTGTAAAATTTCTGTGTCATTCTTCATTAAGAATCTGTAGGAAAAAAATGAAAGCATGCTTCTCTATTTCCTTTAAATAAAATAACATATCTTTTAACTTTTATTTTTGCTTTTCCCTGGTCCTTAGCAACACCAGAACTGTCCTTCAGCCCTTCTTTGGGCTAATTGCTTACAGGTCAAATATTGTTCTGACTAATGTATAATTTCAAGGGCAAAACTTGTCGTGCCAAACCCCAGTCTGCAGTGAGCCTTCTAAAGCACATGCTAACAGCCAGAATTAGAACCAGCAGAGAATAGGACAGAGGAAAACAACAGCTTCAAATGTAACTCTGAGAAACCTGAACAGACCTTCTGCCCCAAAGCAGAGGAACTGAGGTTTATTTATTCTTGACAGATACTAGACTAATTTTGCAAGCCTTTGATAAAAGCCATTCTGTGGTATGGAATCTGTTCAGTGCTTACCTTTTCTGACAGATACAGTTTTTCCTAATAAAAGTAATCTTCCTTTCCTGCAAAATTTCTGTGTCATTCTTCATTAAGAATCTGTAGGAAAAAAATGAAAGCATGCTTCTCTATTTCCTTTAAATAAAATAACATATCTTTTAACTTTTATTTTTGCTTTTCCCTGGTCCTTAGCAACACCAGAACTGTCCTTCAGCCCTTCTTTGGGCTAATTGCTTACAGGTCAAATATTGTTCTGACTAATGTATAATTTCAAGGGCAAAACTTGTCAGGGTCACTTAATACATTTCTGGGAAGCCCTAAAGCCTGTTCTTTCTCTGTTCTGGCTTGTACTCCTTGCTGATTATCTTTCTGGTGATGGCAGAAGCAAAGGCAGCAATTTGTACATCAGCTAACACCCCAGTGCTTCTCACCAAACCCCTCTCCCAGTGCAGAATCCCTGCAGTGGGTTTCTGTGGAAATCCCAGTTCAGACTGAACAGGGCAGGTTCAGCTTTAGCCTCTGCACAGCATTTCCTTGAGGAGTTAAGTAGTAGGCTGTAATTATGTAAACTGGAATTTAGCCAGGGCAGCAAGGTCATTCCCCTCTAAAGTTGCAAAAGACATTTAAATAATACTCTGAACAGCTCTGCATTTTAACTACTTCACTAACATAAAGGGGTGAGCTTGTCACAGTAGGGTCTCTTCACAAGATGAAATCATTATCAGAGGGCAGAAATAATGAACAATATTTGTGTTTGTACTGCAAAGCCAACTCAGGATGAAATCCCTACTCTTCAGAAATCACTGACAAAGCAGCCTTTCACTTTATAGTCCAGGGTCACAAAGTCACAAGGCCAGCAACAAGGTGAAGTACCAAATCTTAAAATACTGCTATAAGCAGTGTTCTGAGTTGTATGTGTGGTCTGAAAGTTAATTCCAAGCTTCTTACAAAGAATTTCTTGTTAATATTGTTGGTAATAGAAGGAATGAAGCCCTCTAGGTAAATACCATCATGTGGCTGTAAGGAAAGTCACCCCACAGCTCTGGAACCTGCCTATCAGCAGTTCCTGAGGCTGTGGTTTCTCAGATGCTTTGAACATATAAGTGGCCACCATGGAAAGAAGCATTCCCACCTCCCAGCTAACATCTGCTCCTTGCTGCTGCATCTCCTGTGCCAACACAAGCTCCCATTGCCTTTGTGGGGAACTGGCTGGGGGGAAAAATCTGCGTATAGCAAAACCAGATAATACATGAATAAATAGTTTAAGATGTTCCCAGAACCGCAGTTCCACTGAGAACAGGGTAGGACTTGTCTTCAAGAGGTTTTTCTATGCTCAGAAGATGAAGTTTTAATGTTATACACCCAAACCTCACTCACATTTGTCCCAGAGCCTGTCCCTTGTCCCTCAGAGCTCTCCCAGGACAGCTGCAACCACACCTAGAACATTCCCAAGAGATGTTTGTTTGTGTGATACCCGAGACAGCTCAGCTCTCATGCAGCAATTCCTGGTTTCCCCTTCCACCCTCTTCCTCCTCTCCCAAAATAATAGGTAAATAAACAAATAAAGGAGTGGCCAGCAGTTCAAAGAAAATACTTTAAGACTGATGGCATTAAACTGCTGAGGGTGATAAGTCTATTAGTTTCTAAAATGAAAACTGTTAAAGAATTGTAAGCTTTTTAACATGTAAGGAATTATCACTATTGGAGCCATGACCTTTGTCTCCTGTAGACCCTTCCAGATGAAGCTGTGTAACTAAGAATTAGGCTTATCATTCAAGAACAGACATTGCAGCCATCAACTCATTTCTTCATGAGAGAAGCAACAAAGGAGTGGGTAGAAGGTAGGGCCCAGAAAAGCAGGAGTTTTTGCCAGTTTTTCAAAATGGCTTTCTCATAGAGCTAGCTCCTTTATTTTAAACTAGCTAAATTATCCCAGCCATAAAGCTGGTTATCAGTTACTGCTATTGATGCCTCAACTTATGTTTGTTTGCAGTGCTACTTAGTTTATTTTATTTTTAGATTCAAGACTGTGATCAAAGCTTTGAATATCTTGGCTATTTGATTTCCTTTAGTGACCAAAGGAGTTTTCATTTCTTCCTCAAACCAGTGGAACAAGCCAACAGACAAACTCTCCAACATTATCAGAAATGTTATCTCTTTAATTTTTAGTCACTGATTTTAAAAATAATAAAGTAACTTGGCTCTCTCATAAAGTTTGCTAGTCAAAAGCAATATATAATTTTCACCAAAGTCAGACACTTCTGTATTGAAAGGTTTTGTTCAGGCTAAGTTTCCTCTGTCCCTTGAGCTTCCTTGGCCCTACTTTTCTCTTACTTGCAGTCCTAGCTCTTCTATGGAAGAAACACAGGGAAAGCAGGGACATCTTTCACAGTTCTCCTCCTTTTCCACTTAGAAAATGAAGTTTAACATAGCATAAGGTTCCTCTTATTCATTAAAATTATGTTAAGATAAGTTCTCAGTATGAATGACAACTGAATCCTGCCTCAGAAGGAGGATCAGAGGGATTTGACACCTTGGGCTGTAGCCCTGGGACCAAGCAGGAGCACAGGGACTGTTGGGATCACAGCTGCAAAGACAGTGAAGAGCAGGTCCCAGGGCACATTGCTTTCTATATAAAACATTGCTTTAGCCTCCTGGTTTTTCTTGTGAGCTGCAGATTGCTCCATTTCCTCCATCACTTCAAAGAAGGAAAAGTACCAAAAATATAAACAGTAAAAAGCAGTGCATGAGCTCTTAGTACAAAGAGACTATTTAAACCCTGAAATATCCCATCCTGAAAAGAGCCCTTTTTCACTCGGCAGAGTGCAAATGAAAACTGGATTTCTGAGAACTATCACATCTGTAGGAAAGAAAAATTTTCATAGTGCTTGCTCCATCAGTCTGTACAGTATGTTTTTTCTGGACTGGATATTCTGTGAGTAGGCTCAGGATACAGAGACAGTTTATCTTTCCTTTTCTATAAAAGCTACTAGCTGATCTCAAGGATTAAGTGGAAAGAAAAACTCACATCGGTTGCAAAATAAATACCCACTTCTAAATCAACAGGTTAAATGAAGCCAGAAAACCACCCTGAATGCCCATCAGTGCAAATCACCAGGAAGCCATAAATAATAGTTTTCCAATTAACCAGCAAAGAATGTTCCAAAAAACATTTCAACTTGGAATAATGCAATGTAAGTAGAACCACTTACAAAATAATTAAAGATGGGCTGAGATATACAAACAGTGGAGATTTCCAGCTGCCCCTCTCAGCTCAGAGGTAAATCAAGCCACTTAAACAGTTCAGGTAAAACAATTCAGTAGATCCTGTAGAAATTCTGCAAAGATCTCTCCATAGAGAGATAAATATAATACAACCATTGTTGAGACCTCACTTTAGAGATGGATACCAATGCAAACACAAACATCAAAAAAGGAGAGCTTCCTATTTACATTCCAAAAATTTCAGAAGTGCTTAAATAGTTTTCCAGACTAAATAAAACTATCTAATATATTAACATGGAAATCCTGCATCCAGAGAAATAAATTTTAAGCATGCTTAGCTCTTTGTTAAGAGAGAAGGAATCTGCAGAGATTCACAGATGCCGCTCAGGTTGCAAGAGTAGTGTCAGCAAGCAAAGGAATAGCAAAGGGGAACAGGCTAAAAATATCCCATTCCTTAAAGCTTTAGGAGAAAGAAACCCAAGAAGTTCTATGCACAGCACAAAGTTGCTAGTTTTTTTCCCATAATTTTTTGGGTTTGGTTTGATCTCTGATGACAACTTTTCCTCTACCTGGAGCATTCACGTCCCTTTTCCGTATGAATCTTCTGGTGCTGAGCCACAGCCTCCTCTTCACTGGGATGTTCATGGAGACTCTCTGCTCTTACAAGTGCTCATCTCAATTAACTCCCTGCAGTGCAGCCTCCTGATCCGACAGGGCCAAAACTGACTGAAGGGTTCAAAAGTTATTTGGGAGGGGAGCAGGGCCGAGGGAGACACACACAGAGAAATTGCAGGAAGTCTCATTTTTCTCACGGAACCAAGGCAGAAATCAATTCTCTCCTTTTGTACAACTCCCTCCTAGGCAGTCATGCCAAGTGGGAGAGGCAGCTGCTGTGCCTTTTCCCTGAACTCAAACACTGGGCCACCTGCAGCACAGGGAGGGAAGAGGATCCAGATGATCACGCACAAATGCACAGGGACAAGAATCTCACATTAAGACCCTGCTGATCTATCGACTTCAAATATATTCCAAAAAATGAAAGCTAACAAATTCAGTCTAGGTCATTGTTCTAAATTAGAATAATTAGGAAAGAACAGAAAGGCGGCTTCCTGCAGGCACATCAAATGGACTTGAAAGAGTACTAAAATGTCCTAAGTGTTTTATTACACTAATTAGTGAAAAGCTGTTCAACCAGAGATGACCCAAACACTCTGCATGTGCAACACAACAGCTCACACCACAGAGAACAACAGATTAAGTTTGACTTTGGGCAACAGTTAGGTTTGACTCTGGGTTTTACACTAAACTTTGATTTTTTATTTTTGTAAAAGATCCTTTTTTACTTTAATTTTTAGTCCGTGATTATCAGTTGGAGCTTTATAGAACTGATATGAATTTCCTGTAGATTTACTGAAGTCTTATTCTGTAAGGCTTTTCTGTAGCATCTGCTGTTCTTCTCTCATCTGTTTAGATCTCTATTGTTGTTTTAATTACCATCTTACTAGTTTGCTCCAAATTTACAGGACATAAAGCCTTACACCAATACAATTTTTTCTTAAAAAAAAAAAATCAAAGTTTTAGAGAGAAGGAAAATATGGATGGCATCTGGAAACTGTTTTGTTTCAGTTTTGTTTTCCACAAATAATCAGGCTCTGGACATCATGTGTGTGGTTCTGATAGGTGAGGTACAGTTTGCCCAAGCAAAGCCCTGACAGGAACAATGAATTTTGCTGTTTCCAATCCTACACACTTCTCCCATTCCCAAGGAATCAAACAATGCAAGAGAGAGAAGGGTTCACAGCTGCTTGGGATCCAGCCTGAAATGTGGAACAAGCCATTGTGCTTAGGTTAATGAGCTAAATATTCATTACAAGGAAGCAGATCTGAGCAGGACAAGTAGGCTGTCTTCATTAAGGAATCTAAAACATGTGCTTGTTTCTGACATCTTTTTAAAAGAGATTCAAGAGTTACAAGGAAACCAACTCTAGACTAATGCAAATGTGGCTCTCATCAAAATAAAGTTTAAAATATTAACAGATTAACAGAACTCAGAAAACTAAAACTTTTAATGAATTATTTGTTAAAACTTTTTTCTCCATAGGAAAAAAAAAATGTCTTCTTAACAATAGGGATTAGGTTAATTTTCCTAACATTTTACTGAAATAATCACTTTAATTGTCATTTTCCTTTAAGTTTCATAATAACTACAGGCTCAGATCTATAGAATTTAGTAAGAATGAAATCAGCAGGGTTCCAAGGAAATGATCTCGGGATCTTTAGGTGTTGCTATTTCTCAAGAAATTAGAAGAATAAGAAATTCCATAGCAAACATTCAATTCAAAATGATAAATTGAAAAGCCTACCTTTTTATTAGATCCAGTCAACACTAATTATTTCTAAAGTAAAATCTGAGTGGTACAAAACAGCTTTTTTTTTATCCTGTATTCATTTTCCAAATTCAACTTGACTATTCATTAATGAGATCACACTGCAAAGAACGAAATGTGAACCAAGCCATTGGGCAAGTTTGCTAATCCTGTATTTACTTTTTGCCCACAAAAATGTTAGATTTTCATGTTCATAAAGGAAAATTAGTGTAAATTAAAGAAATATCTGTTTAAGGGAAGAAAAACTAGAGTAATAGAAATCTGGAAAAATGAACAATTCAGAAATCCTGAAGTGCCCTCTTGGAAGGTTGTTACTGAGAGAGATTAAAAAAAGGGGGCATTTCTGGGGCTATTTTGTGTAAACCAATAGTGAAATAGGGCTGTAATGTGCATAATGCAGATCAGAGGGGTTGAAAGTACTGGCAAATATTAGGCAGGTCCACGTTTTTAGAGGGAAAAAGGTTATCATTGCTTCTTTAGACTAGGTAAAGCCTGTCTTGTAATCCCAGGGCTGTCTGCTGCCTAAATAGAGCACAAACATCATCAGGGGCAAAGGGGGCTGTGTGTGGTCGCTGGCAGGGATGAGAGTCAGCACCAGGATTGTTGGGGCTGGTAAGGCCAAATATATATTCCAGATATGGCACAGGGGGCACACTGCAAATATATTTGTCCCTTTTCTTGGCACATTGATGGAGAAAAAAATCTTAAAAGCCATTACTGGAGGTTCAGGTTTATGAATTTTATGGCTTTGAGGGTTACAAACCAAAAGGCAACAACATCAGAAAAAAACCAACCAAAACCCAGGCTGATTTCCCATCCACCCTCATGCCCCCAATTCTAAGAGCAATAATATTTGTCATTTGAGATTATGGGCTTTGGAGAAATAGGGTTTGTTAACCCAAAGTGTTTCATTTGCTGAGTTTGTAAGTCTCTTGTGCGTAAGGTAAAAACCAAACAACCCTACAAAACAGCTGTGTTTGCATTTAAACAAACATTAATTGATTGAAGTAATGAGTAACCTCAAAAATGGTTTGGAAAGTTCACAGCATCCTTCAAATGTTTGTAGACTATTAGAAATTAACTAATTTAATTTTTTATGTCCTCTGTTGCTACAGCTGTATCTGGAAGCAAGGGGTGGAAGGCACACCACACTTGTGTGTAATGGTTAGAAATAAAAGAAATATGAGTTAAATACTCAGAAAGGTTTTCTTGACAGTAAATCTACCTCCAGTGTCCAGAGGACACAGTTCTGTTACACTTCTGCTTTTTCAGAGAGGGGAAACACTGCAGCAGTAGCCTGGCAAGTGGGTCTGGGCTTGTTCTGTTCCTCCTCCTCCTCCTGCAAATGCCCTGACACATCCCCCAGGTGTGAGAGTGGATGTTGGGATTTCCAGCATGGTCTCTTCAGAGGCACATGGCCAGGCCCACCTGACAGCTTAGGGCAGGGCTGGAGCCCCCAGAATGGCTGGGAAGGGAAGAGTGCACCCATCACTAATGTAATACAGTCCCAGGGCTGTCCTCAAGCAGAGGAAATGAAAAGATGGAAATGTAGAACACATTTCAGGTATGTGTAGTACCTCTTCAAAGGAATTTGACATGTCAATGGTATATTCCATAAAACAAGCCAAGAATTTTGTACTTTCTCAAGTATCACTCTGTGATGACAGATATCACTGGCTGGACAGATCTTTCTAACCACTTGTTCCATTCAGTTCTTTCAATAGTGTCTGTTGCTGCCCTCTGAAAGCAACTTGTTACTTTGAAAGAGGAAATGCAACTTTTGGGACTATTTGGTTTTTAATTTACCTACTAAGACATTACTAGAAAACTGTCTGCTCTTTATTTACACTAAATTTCATGCCTGTAATTAATTATATTCCTATAATACTTGAGCCAATTACTTCTGTGGTTTTTTTCTACAGAAATTATAATTGATGTAAAATGATCCTTTGAGTACCCCATAAATACAATACAGGGAGATGTTCCATAGCAAAGAGTGCATTTCCTTCAGTATTTTGGCCTGTCTTTAGTTTAAGCAACATCAACTCCCAGCTGGGAAGTAGCCATAGAAATCAGGAACTCTCTGCAATGCTCAGAAACCACTGAGCTGGTGGCAGCCAATTCCAAAGCATGTACCTCATTAATTAACACCACATTTGTGGGTTGTACATTGATTTGCTGAACAAGTTCCACTGCTATTCAGAAAATAAAGCAGGTAATCAGAACCAGATGATGTACACAGAAAATCTCTTATTTCCTTACTTTAATTTTTCTGAAACAATAGGGCAGACAATACTACTTAAAAGGATAAAATTAAGCAAATCTAAGCAAAGTTAGCTTGCAATAATGGTGGTTTAGTGCAATAAATATTTGCCCCCTAATCAAGCCCTGACTGGACCTCCATAAAGCTGCATGTGCAGGGAAGATACAGCAGCAGACCAAGGGACACTGTTAATTAACCAAATCCAGTCAGAGAAAATGGTCACTTTGCCAGACAAGTTGTTCCTACACTACAAGATGCAGTTTTAGTGCATTGATTTTTACTAGTCCAAGTAAGATCTGGATTTTTCTCAGTCTCTCTGTGTTCAGAACTTTAATAGCACTAAAGTTACAAATTAGAAGACCCAGTCCTTCCACATGAGTTCAAGCACAGACAGTCTAATTCAATTTACTGGGACAATTCAGATGCATTAGGAATTACTTACATACACATTTGCAAAAATCAGACTTCTAGATCCTTCCAGAGGGTGAAAATGAGGGTGGGAGACAGAAATTTTATGTCAGCAAGGTAGGCACCACAGCTGCTCAACCAGATTCTGGTTTCCCAACACCACATGAAGTGAAGGGGTTCCAAAAGATTAAGCACATGCTAGTGGTGTATAAAACTCGATGACATTCTTTATCTCCCCAAAGACCTGAGCTCCTAGAGCTACCAAAAGAAAAGCTAATTGGACAGCAGTTCAGCTGCCTGTGCCTACAGCCACATCCAAACCTACAAACAAATGCTGCTGAAGCCCATGAGGTCAATCAGATGGAGAAGCTGGGCACAGAGGATGCTTCTGCTAAGCAAAAGTCTCAGCTGAACAAACTGTGCCTTGATCTTCCTTGGTTCATGCCTGTAGCACACAACAGCAGCTCAAGGTACTCAGGCATGTAATTATATTTGTACTTTCTATTTGCTAAGGTTGCGTGGCTTAGAAGAATTTACAGCTTTGGAACACCAATGCATATCTATAGATGCTTTTTCACATTTTCCATGATAAACATCTCTATCTGCTAGCATATGGAATGAAGCCTTTTTCAGAGCCATGACAGGTATAGGAGGTATAGGTTACCTCATGTCCCTGGGCTGCACTGTCTCCAAGTTACACACACATTACCAACACAGCAGGAGTTGTTACCTACTGCAGGCACTCCTGACAAGGAGCTGAGGCTTGTAAAGGCAGTGGGAAGCTCAAACCTTTTAACTCTTAGAGAGAAATGATAGGAAACATCCACAGACCTGAAAGGGAGGCTGCTACCAAAAGGATGAAGAATCTTTCTCCATGGCACTGAATTAATGTGTAGTTTGATATAAACTTTCTGCATCCTTAGGGAAGCTGGCACAAGATGTCACTGCAATATTTCAGCAGTCAAGGAATTTATGAATGACAAATTATGAACAATTGGAAAAAACCTCCAACTCCTTGAAAAGCCTTAGCCTGGGTCAGGGACTTACTAAAGAATTCTTTCCTGGGATTATTTGGGTAACTATCTGCATTACCACACAATTTAAGGATTCTCTACTGAAGAATTAAGGATCATGTTAAGAAACTTGTTCTGTGTATCATATGGTTGAAAAGCTTTTAAACCTACAGCCTTTTAAAAATATGAGAAAAAAAAAGCTGTTCTGTATGAATACAAAGGATTAGAAAAATTTTGTGCTGGATTACAAAGTCTCTTACGACATATCCAGCTGGAGGCACCAGTGCTTGAGTGAGCAGCAATGCCTCCAAGCACACTGGTGGTGTTTAAATACACAGGGTTTGCCTTCACTTCTGGAGAAACTAAAACAATCCCAAATAATAATCAAAAGCTTCCATAGCAGACAAATAGTGGTAGAGTCAAATTATCATATGAAATGAGTCAGTTTTGAGGCCATATATCCCAAAGATTAAACTGATCCATAACTGATGATCCATAACTACTGAGAATGCTGCTCTTGCATGGGACAATAATGTTGCTGTGGACAGTGTACCAAAGCAGTTTCCTTTAATCTTTTCTAGTTTTTAATTTCTCACACATGGCTTTTAAATTCATATTTTACCATGTGAAGTACCTTGTCTTTTAGTAAATGAAAGCTGAAAAACATGCCAAACTTTGCCTTAATTCTAAGAACATACTCTCCAGATCAAAATCATATGATTTGAGGGTCATTTTTATTCCTTAACCATTACTCGTGGTCATTGAACCAGTCACAGCAGTTCTCTGCTTCTCACAGTACCTAAAGTGGTGAGAAAGCTGACACAGCACATAAGCTGTGGCTTGGATTGCTTAGAAAAGAGGATCTTTCATGCTTAGCAATCCTCATTTGTGCAGAGAAAGGACAGTTTGACTAACCACAAAAAACAAAGCAACTATTGAGTAATGTGCAGTCTTCATTTTTGTGCTCCTCTCTCCCATTTTAACATGGATTTTTCTTCAGTTTTTCCATTAAGTTTTCTTACCTCACTTATTTTAATTATTTAACTAAAAAATTAATCACACAGTAGATAAAGTGAGGGACGGTTCTGTTATTTCAGTGGAATATATTCCCACAAAGGCCTCTGGAGCCACAGAAAGGACCACAACAAGTAACACAGACAATCCTCAATAATTTACTTCCCAGAAAGCACACCTTGAGATGTGTGGCCTCATCCTGCAGAAGCTGTCTATAAAAGCAACTTTTGCCTAGGATAAAATCTACTTTTTGGGGAAAAAAAAAACACCAAACAGTGTAAAATAACTGAGAGAAAGCATGAAGTGGCCTTTTACTGGGTGTTTTTATCTTCAATTTGTGATGTGTGGTAACTGTATGACTAAGAAAAAAATATACTTTTTATTTTAAAAATGTACCTGTACCAAGGATTTTATACCAGGTTTGATTTCCAAAGACAAAAAACACTCAGAGAGTAGCAACATATCTCTTAAACGGCACTTGGCTAAATTAATCACAAAAGCAGCTTTAGAGTGTCTGGGGCCTATACAAAACAGGAAAAGTATTTCCTTCCTCCAGCTCCCCAGAGCTGGCTTTCTTCATGGGACATGTATTTCATAGGGCTGGGTGTGGAAGCAGCTCTCCTGCCCTCAGCAACACCACATAGCCATCCTGCCCCAAAACCCATTGTGAAAGAGAAAAAAAGGAAAAAAGAATGCAGAGCATGCAAATTCACCCCATCCACCAGTGAAGGAGAATAAGGGAATGATGACTTCCACTGGGCTCTAGTTGCTAGAAACAATTTAAATGTTGAAGTTTTTCTGTCCCTTACTATGGAAATTAGCCCTCAGATAGAACCACTGGGGAGTGACACATGGGAGAACTGGACTGTGCAATGGGGTTCATGGAATATTTGTTATTCCCCTTGGATTTGACTCCAGCAAGTCTTTTAGTCTGAACAAACCAGTCAGTCTGAAGGCAGGCAGAGATGTCTAAGGCAGTCGAAGACATAAGAAGAAAGCACACTGTTTAAACTGGACTCCTTAGAGACTCCACTTTTCTTTCTCTTCCCTAAACACCTCTCTTGGCCTGGAAAGAAATTCATCTTGCTAAAGAATCAAGAGTCTCTAAGTAAAAAAAGAAAACATGGAGGTTCAAAGTAAAACTAGAAAATAGAAATGTTAACAGCACTGAGTTACAAAGGGGTATATGTTAAAAGGAAATCTTTCTTTGTTGGTCCTGACTAGGATTTGACCTGAGATGGAGGTTTGGGGCTGAGGAGAGAGGATTCCCTCTTCTGAGAGCCTTTGCCCATCTCAGTCACAGAAGCAGGAAGACACAGTTCTTTATTTGCAAGAGCTGACAGCCCTGATCTGGCTGTTGCTGGTGCAACAGCAGCCTGGAAAGCAAAACACTTCTGCTGCCTCAGCTCCTGACCACAAGAAGTATAAAAGAAAACAATTTTTGCCTCAGTTTTGTTCTTGGACATAATCAGGACCCAATTCCATTTAAAAATCATGAAGTATTGTTGCCATCTTATTGCAGGGGTTCCGTACTGCTGTCTCTTTATCACAGAAGTGCCATACCTTCTTGGTGTTTCTCATGGGCAGCTCCTCCAAGCACTGACTCTTTCTTCTTCACAAAGCAGCCAACTGACTCCAGTCCCCTTCCCAACCAGCCACCCCACTCTTTTATAGCACTCTTCTTCTCATTGCTTACAGCTGTGGCCTGGTAAAGTCAGGCCTGTTCCCATTCTTTGCTAATTGGCCCAGCTGCAACTCCTTAGGGGTAAGATTACTTTCTACACTATCTTTATTTTCTTATATTCTATCCCCCTACAAAGTCTAAAGAGCCCTTTATAAAGGGCTGGGAGGCAAAAGTAACACTGAAAACCAGCTCACCTGTTGTCCTAGGGAGGCAAAGATCTTCCTGAAAAATACAGACACAAGGGCTCAAATGGGCAGGTTAGTGTGAATTCATTACAGAAGTGAAGCCATTTTAACCTTCCCAGACAATAGAAACAGTCAGCTCATATGAGTTTTGGACTGAGGATGAATTTCAAAAGCAAAATGTTCACAACCAGCCTTCTGCAAATAATGTGCAGAAACAGCAATTTCACAGACAGAACTGAGAGTCCCACAGGACAGGAGGGCCACTGTCACCACGGTGACAAACTGCACACAGTTACACCAAGGGACCCCAGACAAGGATTCCAGATGTTCTATGATCCAATCAGCACAAATAAAATAATATTACAGTCCCCATTTTTTTTTTACTAGTTAACACTGAACTATTCTTTTGAGGAAGAAGCAAATTGTCTGACACATGGATCAAAAAATTTGGGTTCTCTACATTCAACAGCTGTCTCTGTTGATAGTCTTACAATAAAAATATTGATTTTTTTAGTATGAATAATCCCATTTTTGCCTTTAATTAATTTTCCAAGTATTCTAATTGTATCATAAGGGGAATGGCAAACAACTTGTTCAGATAGCAGTTTAGTCCATTAAATAAAAGACAACACGCCTGTTTTTACAAAACTGACTCATAGGAACAATATAAGCAGCAAAAAGGGTCCTGAGAGGCAAAAATAAAAATTGTAGGATTAGGTCACCCAGACATTTCAACTGAAACACTTGGAGATACATCAGACCATAATCACACTGCAATTACACAACAGTTTAGGTGTAGAGATGACTGCTTATACAATTCCCTGCAAAAGAAGAAGGAATTGGCAAGAATTCTTCTGAAACAGCAAACCATATTTTATTTCTAGCAAGCAGCTGAATTATTAATGTTTTTAAAGTATGTCAAGATCTATCAATAGAAAGTGTACCAGGAACAGAAAACACATCACCACCCATGTGTTACAGAGACCTCCCTTAACTTCACTCCTTTGAAACCCAGCTTGAATTAAGAGCTACATAAAACTTTGATGTAAAGCAAATAATTGTTCTGCTTAAAATACAAGCTGGTTTTGTGCTTTGAAGATGTGTGGCAGTAAAGAGAGGGAAGTCACAAATGACTTCCATGGGAAACATACGACTCCACTGCACTCCTATCATTGCTCAGACATCTACTCCTGGGTCTTCTGTTTACACTGTGAAAGGATGTGAAACCTCAGAAGTATTATTTCTTGTATATTTACATGCCATGAGCACAATGAATTTGCTTGCTCCCAGGGGCAAATCATAGAGCATGCTTATTGCTAGAATCAGAATGCACTAAACTCAGGTTTTGATCTATTAAAATAGACTATTTACAGCAAAGGTTTCCTTTCTTAAGGAACTTCCCTTCTAAAATATCAAAAATTTTTGCACTTGTAGAGTTTGATGGTACCTATATGCTTAGATGAGGTTGCATTTTATGCACAGTGCACTTACTGTGGTTTTGGTACTGAAGCTGATCAAGCATAACCCATTTTCCTTTGAGGTCTTCACCAGAGAGAACCACCAGACTCACCTGAGAAACCCACATTCCCTATTTGCAGAGGTACAGGTATTTTCTGGAGTAAAAAAAAAAAACCAAAATTGCATTTCTGATGCTGTAGTAAAATAAATTGAGTGGAAAATAACTTCCATTCACCAAAAGGCAGAAAATGCCCGACAGATGACAGGTAAGCAGATGACAGGTAAGGAAATTTATTCTTACAGCTCTGTAGGCAGACAGAATGGGATTTTACATACCTCACTGGATTTTTGTCCTGTTCTAGTTCATTTTATACCACTTGCATCTCTGTGTCCAAACATCTTTGCAACATCTCCTTGCTCACAGCCTCTTGGCAATCCACAGCCATCCCACAGTTGTTGCCAGCCATCCCTACCTTTCTGGCAAGTGTTTGCATCATGTAAAAATAACTTTTGGTCCAAAATACCATTTCTACAAAACCAATTCTTAATCAAAATTTCATTTGAGAATCCCTTCTTATCCTAGAATCTGAAGTTACTTGAAGCTAATATTGTGCATATATTTCTGATTCATTAAATATTGACCTTTCCTTTAATTTGGTCTGGTTGTAATTTTTAAGCCTCTGGTAGGAAAAAAAGTGACTTCTCTGAAAGACTGCAAACAAGAGGTAGGGGTTCATTCTAGACTACATGCAAGGTGAAAGAGTGCATTAGTTCTTTTCAAGGGCAAAAAAAGAGATCATGTGAGGAATGTGCCAACTTTCCATAAATAGCCAATGGACAGAAATTCAAGTTCCTAATTGTATTTCTGTTTTTCCAAGGACAGGAGAAAGAGAAGGACTTCAAGGAAATGAAACTCTCCAAGTACAAGTATCAGCATAATTACGTTTGCAATATCTGAAAAACATGAGTTTTTCTTTCTAAGGACAGAAATAACATGTTCTAACAAGTGACCCTGAGGTAAAGGGCAGCACATGAATTTTCTGGTTCACTCAGAATTAATATTTTAGAGTACACAGATTCTCATATAAAAGGCACAGTAAGCCCTCCTGAGGCTGGACAGGCACTGGAGCAGGCTGTTCAGTGGCTAATGCATCCTTGCTATTCCCAGCCTTGGAAAAAGCAGATGAATCTGCTCTCCAGCACCATCTTCCTTATCAGTGCCTGCATGGAAGACATTTATTTCATGGCTGAGGTGAAGCTCATTGGGCTGAGGTGAAGCTCATAGTGTAAATGAAGCATAGGCCTGGCACACTGCAGATGATGTTTCACCTTGCTGACCTCACAACCACATCTTCTCAATGAGCATAGAAATGTTTTACTGTACCCTGCATCCCTCTTTAAGGAAGTATTTCCACTATCTTGTCAGTAAACTAGTATTCAAAGCCTAACAACATAAAGACTACTGATTTTCTTTCAAAATGAGCTTAATCTTTTCCAGTTATAGATACTCTAAGACAGGACTGAGCCTATGTCACACTGAGTTTAGAGGTGCAGTGTGCTAGGGAGGATGGAGGGGAAAATGGGGATGGTGTGGGCAGGAGCTCTGAGACATTTCTTAACAAATCCCTTTAAAGTGCTACTCTACCACTTATGTGGAAGCTCAGAGGAGGAAAAAGCTCAAGCTTGGATATCAAGCTGGAGATGTCCAGCAGGTCTAAATTTCAAAGCAACCTTTAAAGGTGGCTGACTCCCAGCTCATAGAGAGCCTTTGTATTCACTCTGTTTGAGGGCAGGACAGCTGAAATTTCTACCTTGTTGGTAGTTTTTAGGTAGAAGTTACCAGAATACAACAATTTTCTGTTGTTTTTCTGCAAAGGGTGATGAACAACAACAATCCGTTCTCAAAATATGAGAGCTTCTTTTACAGTGTTGGTTAATGCAGAAATTTTTTTTTGTGTCCACTCCTACATCTCAGCCAGTGAACAGGACCCAGACTGTTTGGAAAACTTCAATTTTTCACTTGCAGTCTCTCAACCTAAACTGTGCAGTTTTCCTGGCTTTTGTTTAACTCAGGAAACAGAGCCAATAAGGAGCACTGTTACAGGCAAAGGGAGAACTCATTATTTGAGTTGGAGTGCCACAAAGCTTAAATCATTCTAGTGACTAAAAAGAAACTTCTAGAAAAGAAATTTGAAGTTGCAAAAAATTTTTAAATCCTAGCAAGCAGATTATAACCATTTTACCTCAAAGCAACAAATTGCTTCCTACTTAAGGTGATACCTTACTGTGTTCTGCAAGACCAGTTCTGTGACTTGATAATCAGAATTCAGATTTGTGATACTTCATGCAATTCAAAATATGTATTAGTAGCAATAAACCTGTCTGACAGTAGAAAACATACATTTCCTGATCCTGTGAGAAGAACTTGTAGTCTGCAGTCAGAAAAGTGGATTGTTACTCTGTGATCAGCTGTAATTGTCATTCTCATAATACTTTAGTGTAAGACAAGCAAGGATTTTAGCTCCCTCTCATTCCTAAAGGTCCATGCAGGGAATCTGTGTAAAGTGCTTGATGCAATAGTTTAAAATAAAAGCTTACTTGAAAAAAAATAAAGGTTTAGGCCTCAAATCAATAGATTTACCACATTTGTAGACTTACCACATTTCAACCTTTAAGTTTATATCCTTCTCATTCTAATAATAAACATTTACAGAATCCAAAAATTAAGTCCAGTGGTAAAAGCAATATTTTTTTATCTTTGAAATGCTGGAAGATCGTTTAAAAGTTTTCCCCATGTTCAATTAACACTGTTTAATGTGTTTACCTCACATCCAAGTGATTTCAGTGCTTACACCAAAGGGTGTTTGATTTTCCAGGCCTCCAGAACCACTGGCATGTACAGTTTGAGTAACAGGATGCTTCACACAGAAGAATAAAGCTAAAGCAGGTAAAAACAAGGCACATCCCCAACCAGAAGCACAGTGTGTGTTGGTAAGGGCCTTTCTTACAAGGAGATAAAAAGGCTGTCACCAGTCACCACTGAGGAATTTCATGAGCACCTCTGCTAAAAGAATCTGAAACAACTGCAAGATACTGTAAAATAATTACCAGCGTTTCTGTCTAATAGAAGGACCTGTTTGAAGTGTTTGAAACTTCCAACCAAATTTCAATGCTTAAAGAATTTCTCAAGGAGCAAACACAGCAGTTTTGAGAGCACAGTTGTAGGGGTTTTTTTCCCCATTAAAAAAAGATACAGTTGCAATGTCAAATGTCCTCCATCAGCTTCCCAGAGCCTAAAGCAGGGAGATGTTCAGTACAGCTGTGGCAGGGCTCCAGCAGTGGTAGGAGGAAAGCTTTGTCCTGCCTGCCAAGAATGTCAGGCAGGAGATGGAGAGCAGCAAGCTGAACTTTGCCTTACATAGTGGCTGACAAGGCCAGAGGTCTGTACAGCTTTCATATTTTCATTTGGCTTTCCTTGCTTACAGAACTGTTAACTCTGTGGGAATCCAGGGGAAAAAAAAGCTTTCATTGTAAGTAACTAATTCATACTGTGCTAAGCCTGTAGTCAGAGGTCAGCTCTCACTCCGGTACCCAGCTACTACAGAATTCTTTTAACATACCTTCTCAAAAAGACTTCCCACACACACCACATATTGCCTGACAGGGTGGATTTATTCATCTCTTAACCTAAAGAGCCCTGATTTGTCAGGAACACACAAGAGAAAACCTCACATGACATGTCCCACATTTGTATTTCACTGCTGAAGTTTTTCACCTTGCTCATGAACAGCTGAGGGAACTTGGAGCCCCCAAACCTTCAACAGCCATTTTCTTGTTACCTTTACCAAAGGACAACTTATGTATTGTTGGAAGAGTTTAATTTTGTTAAAAATTTCTTGGTTTGTTGCTATTCTGGTTCCTTCATGGGACATAACACAACACTCATTCTTTCCATTTCATTTCTATAAACCTTTTACCCCTCTAAAATACAAATGAGTTGGCTGGGGCTATTGCAGTAAGGAAGTTTAGGTGGGAATTTGGTTTAAGGCACAGAACAGCTTCAAACAAAATACACAGATTTTCCTCTTCACTGTAGTAAAGAAAAAACAAGCAAGTTGTTGGAGGGTCTGACATCTTAAAACATTTTAACATTCTACTTTGCAGAGTTACTCTTGTTTAGAGGTAACTTTGTATAAAGCTCAGTATTTTGTCTTTCCCAAAATATATTTTGAAGTGTGTGCTCTTTTGTTGTTAATTTTTTGCTGGTTTTGCCAAGAACATCCAAGTGCTTGAAGCTGAGTGAGACCCATGTGTTTGGGATGTTTTTCACCTAACCAAAAGTCTCTTTTCCCCCAGCTCAGTCACTGAATCAGTATCTTGTTCCATTGACTAATGGACACCTCACATTAGTTCTAGATCATGGAGTGAAGCTGCAAAGGCATTTTGGTGCCTGACTCCCAGGTGAACAACAGAAATCACTCCCTCCACTGAGAACTGCGCCGATTATTTTTCACCTTTTCAGCAAGCACTGCACTATCAGGTCAGATTCTTTCCACCTCCCATTCCCAGCCCCTCCCTGCAGAGGAAATACCATGAAATGTTTTTCCAGAGGAACATGTTTGATTTCACAGATACTGGAAGTTGCCCACACAGGCTCTTTTCCTCTCCATGCAAGGAATGGGGTGAACATGCCAAGGGGCATCAGATGTGCTTTACCCTATTTCCTGCCTGAAAACTGTGAAGGAACCAGGAAAGCTGTAGCCAGGAGGCCAAAGGGTTTTCCCACAGTGCAACACCAAATCAGGATTGTTCCCTGGGAAAGTCCTTCACATGCTATGAGCCAGTAACCACCGAGATGGCAGGACAGGGGGGAGAGGAGATCTGTGCAGTGCTCAGTGTGAATAAAGAAAGGGGATTTAAACTGCTCAAGCTTCCATCATGGGAGTTTTGTTTCCTTTTTAGTTCTGATCAGGATATTTATGGCAAAGGCAGCAGGAACACTGTTTGCCTCTCATGAAGCTGTATTTCTCCTATAGAGAGTGAACATGAGTAGTGCACCCCTGACTGCAGATTAAACAAGAGCTTCTCACACACACCCTGCATTTAAAGGTAGTTGAATCCTTACCTCTCTCATTATACTTATGTTCACACTTACACTGTCAGTTCAAATTTCCAGCCTTACAGCTGACCTCTGACGATTTTATCTTTTTCTTGACAATGCCAAATGAATAACTGCAACCAGAACCCCAACCCTAAAAAGACATACAAGTTGGTATTAGTAGCCTTGAGAAGGTTTCTAACCTTCCTACCTGCCTGACAAGTTAGTAAAACTAATATGGTAACCCTGCCATGGTTATATTTCATGGATTTCAGCTATCTTTACTTCAAATTAACTGTCTCACAAGAATTAAAGCTTGGTAAAGAGCCCCACAGATAATTCTATTCAGTAGGAACACCTTTAGTGATCACTGCATTCATTTGACTGAGTTCTCTCACAATATTGTATAACCCAATGTTTTCCCATACTGACTAATGAGTGATGCATTAATGGAATTACTATATAACCACAGATAAAGGAAGAAAGGAAAACCATTACTAAGAAACATGTGATACCATGAGTCTTAAAATACTCTTGAGATAGGTCTGCACTGCTTGCTGGCTAAGAAACTGCTGAATCATGCCCTTAGACTCATACCAAAAATAGCATTGCATTTGGCAAAGCACACACAAGCTATTAACATTCCCTATTGTTCTAGCCTGCTGATTAGCTGCTGGTCACAGAGGATGAAAAAGCATTCTCTTACCTTTTCTGTCTCCTTGAGAGAAAGAGAATAGCAAATATGTTTGTTCCTACAGTTGTTCTCCCTTTCACAATATCAGCTTTTAACAGAATGTTCCCAAAACCTTTTCAAAGCATTCAGTGAGCTCTCTGCATTTAACACACCTCAGAACAGGTGTGCCTTCTTACCTAGAATTGATGGGTAGTAGATGTCACTCATCTCCCAGCTGTAGTCCTCCCTGGTGAGACTGATTTTCTCAGTACATGATCCAGAAGTTATTTCTTAGAACTAAGGGGAGAAAAGAACATTTCTTGATCATTTAAAGACTGTATTAATATGAGGAAAGTGATTCTGTCTGAGATCTAGGAAAAAGTGACTGCTTAATGCCCTTAATGAGGGGGGAAAGGTTTTAAAAAGTTGAGTTGAAAAGCTCCAGCTGGAGTTAATTATGTCCTCTAAGAAGCTTTGTAATTACTGTGTTTCCTGGCCTTCAGCATCACGTAGGTGAAAAGACAGACAAGAGCTGCCTTCTGAGCTTCTCTGTGTGCCTCATTACCTTCTCCCTTATTCCTTGAGGCCTGGAGTGCCAGAGCCCTGGACTGAAGTCCTGGGTTTATCAGCAGCAAGGGTGCCATGCAGGCTGCTGGGCTGGACTTGGGCACTGTGTGAGGTGGCTGGACACCCCTCTCCCAGCAGCACAGGTGCCACCCTCTTTCCAGCCCCATGTGCCAGCATGCAGGGCCTCTCACTCTGGCCCCGTTGTACCACAGCTGCTGCCAGCCTCACCGTGGGAGTGCTAAGGATAGGAATAGAGACAAGGGAAGGAATAAGTCAGGTTGAGCAGCCTCTCATCAGAAGTGCCAGGGGACAGGCAATGCAAAATTGTAGAAGGAAGACTAAGAAGGGAAGAAATATTTTCTCAGTGTGAGAGTGCTACTTCCCACCTCTCTGGCTGACTTAGCCTCTCCACAGTGGCTGACTGCCATCCATATAGTATGTGACTATTTAAAACATCTTTTAAGAAAAACAGAAAATGTATTACCCTTTAACCATCTGCTCTGTTACCTTTACCCAAGAGTTTGGGTCTCACATAAAGAAATATTCTCATGCCATTTTTAATACAAGAGGAGTAAGAAAAACATCTGTGGTGCCACAGCAACTTGAAGCTGCAGCTCTTGCATTTTATCTCTAACTTACCTGTCATTATGTAAATTCTCTTACAAATAAAATCCATCTTTGAAAAGCAAAGTAATCTCTAAGCAGGAATAGTGGGTGGCCCAGCTGCCCAGTCTCTGTGGAGGGCAGTTCACTCAGAAAGCAGAGGGTGATGTTTCCAGAGTTTCCTTTACAGAACTGGAACTTGTGGGAGGCTGAGCACATGGGGTCTGTGGAAGAGACAGGCTGAGTTAATTTGCTGCTTTAGCAAAGCTACTGTACTCACATGGCACAGGGGTTTATAGGTCCTCTGTGCCACATATTTCTGCTATACAGAATGAACCCTCAACACATGATAATCATAGTTAACTTTGTGCTATGTATTTCTCACAAGTTCATGCGTAACTCATTGAACTCTTCAGCACAACTCTAATTAGGTAATTCCTCTTGATCTGTGCTTGATAAGCTGCTATTTTTGCTGAAATCCCCAAACACATTTTGCTTCATGATCCTAGTCCTTTAGATTTCAACAGCAAGTAACTGAGACATTCAGAATCCTGCAGTCACTGAGCCTGAGACACATCCAACCTGTAATAATTAGCTTTCAGTCAGTGTCAGTAGGATGGTACACAACTCTCTCAGTCCAGCTGACTTCAGGGGCAGCAGGAGGATCTAGAGGCAAGTTACTGCAGGGGACAAAGTGAGGCTTCAGATCAAGGGACCAGGGAAAGATGGGAATGTTCATGGAATAAACTGAAGGCCTTAAGGGTGCAGCAATTTAAATGACTAAAAGAAAGAGAGGTAATCCCATTAAACCAATAATCCTTAATCTGCACCATGTCCTGTGTCACACACTCCTGCTGGGCTGCTGCACCTTCTTCTTCCTTTTATCATCCCAGGCTCCTATGCCTCTCTTTTTATTAGTCTTGCTTTGCTTCTCTGTTAAACCCAGCCAGAACTGTCTTGCACACTTCAAACTAATTCTTGTGCTTCAGCCTCTGGGACTGGTTTATTTTCCCTATCCTGTTGTTTTGTGATTGTAGCCAAACTTCTGGCATAATTTATTTAGCATGATGTAACTTAAGAATCACTGAGTCATCCTCAAGCACATCTAGTAATGCCTTGTATCACTTCCTCAGGATGGTCTTGAGAAACTGGTCTTTTCCCTTTTTATTAACAGTGTCATTCGCAGAGGTAAGCAAAGTTAGCTGAATAAAAATGCACTGTAGGAATTGATACAGTACAATTGATACTGACTGAAGTGAGATATTCCTCACCATTTTATTGCTTAAACTTTTACTCAGTAACAGTTTTCACAAGCATTAATATATAATGACTAAATTGTTTTTAATGAGAAGCAGGAAACCATACTAATATCCTCCTATTCTGAAGTATTAGCAAGGAGGATTAGAACTGTAAATTTTGTTACTGATTCTGTCTTTTAATAAAGAGAATTAGAAGACCAAAATGGTAATAATCAATCTCTGAATATGTATTCTTTTAATTCAGTACAACATTTGCTTGTTGTCCTTTCCCAATGTAAAGGTTCTTGGAATTTACAATAGTGTATGGAGATCTTCACAGAATTACCTCAAGTAATGCTGAAGTATGATCCCAGGAAATGCTGCATACCTTAGGTGAACCACAGAAATAACAGTTGCTATTGCCTTGGCTACCATGTTTGGCCCTAGGTCACAAGGGTAGTCCATGAAAACCACTGAGAACCCTGCTGGGTGCCCCCATTTCGCTGCCCTCTTTATCCCTCTTTTCTGGTGTTAAATTTGTCAATGCATACAAAGTTATCATCAGCAAATACGTGACACACTGGAAATGTACAGCCTCAGAAATCAGCACCTATCCTGAACACACAGGCACAACCTCCATGGTGTGGAGCTCTGTGGATGTGGAGGAATGTGGCAAGGGTTGAGGAGAATGCTGACCTGTGCTTCAATTCCTCTGTGACATTTGAGAGGATTTGCCAGAAAGTGCTGAGGTTACTCACATGACCTTCCAGCACTTCTGTTTCCATGCTCTGATACTGATCTAATCTCTGTTCTCTGTGACCAAGTGGGAAATGCCAACTAGACAGTAGAGGCAACATGGAAAAGAAGTACAAAATCAGCCTGAAGTTACAGCTTTCTGCTGAACATCCAGCTATCAGCCTTGGTCTCTTTGCTCTGTTCCATTTAGATAAGACAACATCTAGATTTTATCACAGTTAAGCAGATAAAATAAAACTGTACATTCCTATATAACCCTGAACTTCAACTGGTAACCTGTACTAAAAATCCAAGTAAATAAGCCATGTTACCATTTTCTTACTGAAAATTTACTCTGTTAGTAAAGCAGAACTGGATAAGAATTCATTATTTGTGGAGGGAGGACATACCTAAGCAAATACCTTAAGAAAAGGACAATCTCTTCTTTTCTAGTCAGGTTGCCTTTGGTGTGAAACCAAAGACTTGGCCTCCTCAGGTCTGATTCTGCTATTCACAAAGTCTGTTCCTCCTTGGGTCCACATAGTCACAAAAAAAAAGAAAAGAAAATAGAGGAAACAAACAGTGGGAGAACAGTTTCTTTTCCCTCTTTTGGCTAAGATGAGCCTAATGACACAGATTCAGGGGAAGGAATTAAAGGTGATGAGATGTATTTTGTTCTTTTGTAGCTACTGTGAATTTTGCATGGAGGCTCTTGGCATCTGTCAGCATCAGGCACTAATCAGAGCAAGAAAGAAAAGAAAGCAAAAAAGCTAAAGCATGACTCTACTTCTTTGACAACTGAAAATTCTTGACAAGGCTATCCTTGGATAGTAAAGGCATTAAAATTACAGTTAAAGCTCCTTGGTGGGTGAAAGATAAAATGGCTTTATAGTAAGATATAAGAGAAACATTGTCTTAAAATTAAGTAAATAGAGACTTCCCAACACATACAAAGTTTCTTGGTATTCCAGAGGGGGAAGAAACTTTTCAAAGGACATTCAGGAGATGTTCTTACAAAAACCTTTTTCCTTGGAGAAGCATTTAATTTTATTTTTTTTACATTCCTTTGATGTGTATATGCTACCAGTTCTATTTTGTGCATTTCTCTCCAAGAGCTCTTTGTATTCCAAGTGCCTCACTGTGTGCAGGGGTTGTAGGAGATTTTCATACCATCCATTCACTCCACAGATACCTTGAGGTTACACCACTGAAATTTACAGGGGGTTTGTGCAAAGCAGCTGTGTCTGTGCCACTTAGGAAGCTCCACAACCTGGATGGGCTGCTCAGTGTCTCTTTGGTCCCCAGCTGTGTCACAGTTTGCTCCCATCAGGCATGGCTAAACAATGCCAAGGTCAGTACAGGATGACAGGGAATAGTATATTGCAGTCAGGCAAATAAAGCCAAAACTGTCCCAAAGAATGGATTCTTTATCTTGATTGGTTATCTTTAGAAGATAAATGAACTGCAGCACACTTAATACTGTAAACAGTAACTTTGACTGGCCTTACTCCAATAGCAGCTGAACAAATATTTCTAACATGGACTTTTCCTCCTCCCTCTTTCCCAGCTGGACAGACCACATATTTGTACAACTCCCTTACATGTGATGTGGTTGGCCAGTGGAAGGAAGCTTCCAGAAATTAAGGAATTCGTACATCTTATTTACTTTTTCAGCAGCCTGAGAACCAAATTGTGCCTTTCAAGAAGCAGGCCCAAAAAGTACACAGTCCCAATTCTCCAAGAACTGAAGCTCTTACCTAAATCAGCAGGATATCAACAGCTAAAGGAGCTCAAAGAAGGAGGCTGGACAGGGGATGTACACATCAAATGCAGGCAGGCTCTGCACAGGAATATTATGTGAGCACTCTGAAAAACAGTGAGGGTTTGCTGTATTAGCGCTTGTGGTAATTGTGAAGTTTTGACAGTACTAAAAAATACCCTTAAATTCTTAAACAGGCTTCCCAAACATTTTACTAATCCTGCAGAACTACTTTTAATAGCAAATCCAGAAATTGCTTATAAACTGAAGGTGAACAGTAAGACTAGTCCACTGCCTCAGCAGCAGTACTAGAGGAAACACTGAACTGAAAGAACTGCACAAATACATCACATGCAATTGGAGAAAAACAGAGCTGGGAAAAAATCATACCAGCTCTTGAAGAATCAGGACTGGAAACTCCACAACTGTTACAAGTATGCTGTAACCTGACTTGGCTAATGCTTGTCCTCTCGAGCAGGATTACACATTATTTCCATCCCCTTTTACACAGGCAGGTATGGTTAGCACTTCACCCCAGTCTCTAAATGCCCTGAATTCTTTCACTCTCTACACAGAATGACAGGATGTGTAAGGTTAGAAGGGACCCCTGGAAGTCACTTAGTCCAACATCCTTGCTCAAGCAGGGCTCCCTAGAGCACTTTACTCAGCACTTCCTAGAGCTCTGACTGCAGCTGTTACACTGTTCTGGCTTCTCTCTGGTTATCACTGCTGAAAAATTGGATGCAAGTCTCCATTTTTTTCAAATTCAAAGAGAACAGCATCCTGTATGATTCAACTAATGAAGCATACATGCTACAGATCCCATTTCCACTTATTTTTTCACATTTACATATGTTTTCTCTTTGTTATGCTTTCTTTCTACAACAGGGGATGTGCATTCTCTACCCAGTATTTGAGGAGTCAGTTGATTGTGCCTAAATGTAGGGCCTTGCATTGAATTTCATCTTTTTTTTTTTCTGGACTACTTCATCAGTTTGTTACAGTGTGCTGTTGGCAATAGACACACTGACATTTCACACAGGACATATTTTTACCCACTCTTTTTCCAAGGACATAGAACTTACTCAATCACACTGCTCTCTGCCACCTCCTTCACTTCCTAACAAACAGCTTTTGAATCATTTGGTTAATTCCAACTAAGTATGATGAAAGAGAAAGGTCTCAAAATTTGATTCAGCAGGTGGGCAGAGGAGAAGCCTGGGACTGTTTGGGCTCCCCAAGGTCTTTGGCAGAGCACAGGCCTGGCAGGTGCTGTTTGTCCTGTCAGCCAGTCCATCCCTCCCCCGGAGCACTCACGGGCCCCGCGCACACATGGCACTGCCCAGGATCAGGATGGGAACACAGGCTCTGCTCTGTGGCACTGCCCAGGATCAGGATGGGAGCACGGGCTCTGCTCTGTGGCACTGCCCAGGATCAGGATGGGAACACAGGCTCTGCTCTGTGGCACTGCCCTGGATCAGGATGGGAGCACAGGCTCTGCTCTGTGGCACTGCCCTGGATCAGGATGGGAACACAGGCTCTGCTCTGTGGCACTGCCCAGGATCAGGATGGGAGCACGGGCTCTGCTCTGTGGCACTGCCCAGGATCAGGATGGGAGCACGGGCTCTGCTCTGCTCTGTGGCACTGCCCAGGATCAGGATGGGAACACGGGCTCTGCTCTGTGGCACTGCCCTGGATCAGGATGGGAGCACGGGCTCTGCTCTGTGGCACTGCCCAGGATCAGGATGGGAGCACAGGCTCTGCTCTGCTCTGTGGCACTGCCCAGGATCAGGATGGGAGCACGGGCTCTGCTCTGTGGCACTGCCCAGGATCAGGATGGGAGCACAGGCTCTGCTCTGTGGCACTGCCCAGGATCAGGATGGGAGCACGGGCTCTGCTCTGTGGCACTGCCCAGGATCAGGATGGGAGCACGGGCTCTGCTCTGCTCTGTGGCACTGCCCAGGATCAGGATGGGAGCACAGGCTCTGCTCTGTGGCATTGCCCAGGATTAGGATGGGAGCACAGGCTCTGCTCTGTGGCACTGCCCAGGATCAGCTTGGGCGCACGGACTCTGCTTTGCCCTGTGTGACTCCCCAGGATGGGAGCACGGGCTCTGCCCTGCCCACAGACCAGGGGAGGGGCAGCACTGCGGGCCCAGCTCACTGCAGAGACAGGATGACACAAGGCAGGGGTAGGAGCCACAGCTACTGCAGCTGGCACAGGCCAAGGACATGCACAGAGAAACCCACGCTTCGCTGCTGGGGCTGCTCAAGGCAGGATTCACGCTCAGACTCGAGTCTGGTGGCACTGGGATGAGGATATCCTGTTATATTGTCTCCCTCCCTCCTGACATGAACAATGACTTACCATGAAAAAGTTGGGATACTTTCTGAGCCGCTCTTTGCTGTTGTGGGTAAGGTTTTTTGAT
>NW_005054298.1:28934014-28946249 GCF_000277835.1 Geospiza fortis | reverse complement strand
GGAAGTGACTCCAGATTTTGTAAATGAAGTAACTTCCCTTACACTTTATACAAAGGATTAAGAACTCTTAACACTGCATGTATGAAAACAGATTGCTCCATCACCCTACACCAAGAGTAAAAAACACACAGTTGTATGCTTCCCTTGTGACCACAAGGGAAATAAAGTTTAACTAGAAAGAACTATTGACTCACACAAGGACAAGCTGAAGTATTTGAAAAAGCATTATTGAGCAGCATGCACTTTGTTCATACTACCTGCAAGCCTTTAAGCAAATATCCTTGTTCAGTTTTTTCTGCCCTTCAGAGGGGCAACATTGTGTCTTTTTAAAAGCAGAAGCTAAAGGCATAGTCTTATTCCAGGAATAAAATACTTTTTATTACACCATGCAGTTAAAGCACCCACAAGCAGGAAAGAGAATGTGTAACTACAGAGCGTAAGAGAAAAAAGGACTACTACTGTAACACTTACTACTAACTTCTCTAGTACTAAGTACTTGAGAAAGACATGAATGCAGAGTACAGCACAATATGTTCCTGGAGAATCTGAAAGTAGGCCAGCCGTGAGGCAGATAGAAAGGCATGGCCACCTCCAGAGTGCTGCATCCAGAAAAGCCACACCCACTAGTTGCACTCGTCCCTAGCAGAAACAGTCTTTACTCTGATTCCTAGGACATCCTCCATCTACTTTACAGAAGCAAATACAGAAGGGACTGTAGTATTTTCAAGTTACTAGATATGAACCTACTTACTCCTTTGGAATTTCTGAGTTAGATTTCTCACCAAAGAAACGAAAGAGTTTCAAGTGAAGGGTCTGAGTTCACTGTTTCTCCCTTAAAAAGATTCAACTTTCATACCCCATTACCAGTACTCACTTTTTAAAACAAAAGCAGCTAAACATTTCAGAGGAGAAGAACACAGCACAGATTATACAATATACCTCACCCTCCACAGGCAGGGCTGATATCTCAACTAGCGGGTAAGCCAAGTAGTATAACAAACAAACAAACAGTGGGAGAGATCTCCAATCATTTTTACCTTTGGTTGCTGAGCAGTGAATTCCTCAGGGACTTAAAAAACTCAGAACTTTGCAAAATGTTTACAGCTGAGTAAAAAAACTGCCAGTGAAACCATCAAACAGTAAATTGTGAAGGGACTTCTTCAGTTTAAAGAAGTATATTCTTTACCTATTAAGTACACACTATCATTCACAAATCTTTTTCTCTTTCCTTTTATAATTACAGGGGTGGATATGTATACCTACATTTTCAAATCAGTATTCTTAACACTTGTCTTAATTTTAAGTGGCAGTGAAGAAGGCAAACAACCATAAAGGCCTGTTTCTAGGAAACTCTTAGTTCAAAGAGGAATCCATTCAGAGAGCTCCTGGTGAACCAATGCAACATCCTTGTCAAGGCTGATCCTTTGTGCAAGCATATCCTAAATGCACTAAGCCAGAATCAGTCCTATAGGAAACATTCTGGGTTTAGTATTGAGAAGTACTTGACTACTGAACCTTGACCACTCCTATCCCCAGAGCTCTCACCTACAGGTTGATGCCACAGAAGGTCATAATCCCAAATTCAGTATGGTAAAGATACATGGCAAAGTAAAATAATTTGCTTTCTGTTGCTCAGCAGGCCAAGACACAAAACTGTTCTATTGCCAATGCAAGATCCAGGCTGGGGTTGCAAGAGCTTCATCTATTGTGTCTTAACTTAGCACTGTGGATGGTAAATAAAAATCAATTCACCAAAGAGCAACAAGGTCATTGAAAGATTTTGACATTTGTTATTTGCTTCCTCCCCAATGCCCTTTGTTTGTGCTTCATATCACTTCCAGCCCATTATACAAAAAAAGCTTTCTACACAGGATCCATGATAAGTGTAGCATACCCAGATACCCACAAACTGAAAAATACAGGACAAACTGAAAAACACAGGACAAATAAGTTTTTATGCAAATTTATTCATTAGCTTTAACAATAGTAATACATAAATCAATACTATGTCCAGCATAAGGTTGTATAATAAAATATTTTGGTAAGATTGATTTCTAGTGCGTACATTTTTAAGGGCAGTTTTCATCCAATTTGGACATTTTTTTAAAAAAATAAATAAATACAAGGCCAAAAATGCTCGCTTAATGAAAGTCCTGCTAAGTAAGACTTCAGGTTCCACACTGCTTCAAAGCACTACTGAGTACAGGTGTCAGCACACATCCTGGACTCACACACAAATGGTCTGTGCTCAAGCAGCATACACTTTTTTTTGACATCCAGTGCAGACCAATACACACAACTTTTCAAATTTAAACCTCCTTGTTTGTCTTCAAACTAGCATTCAATTTTCTATTTTAGGATTGTCTTGCCTTCCAGCTGTGATGTGCACAAATGAATCCTAACCACATCATGTTTACTAAATACAAGGCTCCAGTCCTCTCCTAATAGTACTGCACTATCTAGTGGAATTATTTATGAAACAAACTGCTACTGAAATTAAACAAGACCAAATTGTTCTTGGTAAAAGGAAAAAAAAAGTCTTTGGGAACAGGCAGGAATGTGGCATGCTTCCAGCTCTATTTGTCACATTTTTGGAGCTCTCTAGACTTCAGAAACACATCCTCTCTGGGATGGCTGGTGCTTAGTGCTACAGCATTACATTTTAGGCACCCTGGGTTCTGTGCACTGCAGACAGCACAAAAAAAAAGCTGCATTTTCAGCTTTGTTTCCCTGATGGCCAGTGAGTCCAAGATATACGGTGGCATTCAGATATTTTTCAAAGTGCAGTATAGAGGCATTCACTGACATTTGGACTACCTTTATTTATATTTAACACTATTAAAATCTGGTCCCAATTTAAATTAGATACACATGAGAAAATCTATTTGGCAAATCAGAGCTATTTTATTTACTAGTGCACTTATCATATACCACATAAAGCTATCCTTTGGACATATTTACTCTACAAATCTAGATAAGCTTGTTTTATTTGCCTTCTGACAAATTCTGCTGATGGCAAAATTCCCTTTTCCTTAAGTTACACTCAGGATTGAGTCACAAATTTTAAACCTACTCTAAATTACATATTTTACTTTATTATATCAAAACAAAACCCAAATGCTTGGTCAAAGTATAAACACTTATAAACCTAGTGAAAACATCCCTGAGAAGTTTTCAGCAACGTAATTATTAGGTTTGGTCCATTAGAGGAGAAAATCATTACATCCAGTTATTGAAAAGTATGGGCTACAAGTGCATTGGTTGTACATTGGATTCCCATTCATTCCATTTCATACCTCTCACAAAACAGCATATCTGAGACAAAAGCCACTAGAGGTTCTTTACATGCTTTGATGGATAATGTAATTGTTACAAAATCTGTGATGACTGGCCTAGATTCAGCCCTGGTGTAATGCCTTTAATTTCAATGGAGTTCACACTTACATTCCAGGGTTGAGTCTGGCAGCGTATATGACTGTGAAGGACAGTACCTAAAATGAAAAAACCCCTTAAAAGTTACAGAGGATACTTTTCACAAGTTGCTGACATTATGTTTTCACATACTACTTATTCTGCAAACAAACAGTTTACCAATATTTAAATTTAGAAGTCAGATTGCCAAGCCATAGGAAAACTCAGAACACCACCAGGTTCAACTCTACTGAGGAAGCAAAGTGCGTAATTTCCACAAAAGTGCACGGAGGGTTAATGACTATGGAGTACTGTGTTAGTACACATGCAGGGTAAAAAAAAAATACAACAAAAAAAAAGGCAAGGCCTTCTTGAACAGAGGGGATGTATCATTTTCATTGCTCTGAAGTTGCTTTAGAGGGCCTCTCAATCCATCATCTCATTGGTTTAGCAGTATTTTAGAACAAAGTCAAAATTCACATACACATCAGTTAAATGCAAGTAATCCACCTTTTGCATGAAATATTAACTACTTTCAAATGCAACTGTTTTCAGAAACCCTATTAAAGCCTGATATATTGGAAAATTAATTAAAGCTGCTTGTACTCTGAGGCAAAAACTAAGTTAGCACTAGAATTTATCTTTCTGTACCAGTACTCCTGACCTTAGCACTTTCTGCTACATCAAACCTGAGCAAACCTGCCATTTGCAATTTAAAAGCCATGCTTTGTAATATTACATCAATAGCTTCTGCTAAATGAGGCTGCTTTACTCTAAGAAGTGCAACAAAAGTGTAATATAATATCTTGTACCTAACAGTATTCTAATTTGTAAGGAAACATGCAAAAAACCTGCAAAGGTGTTTCCATAAAGTTAAACCAAAACATAAAATACCATAAAGGTTTTGGGAAAAAAAGATAAAATTGTTTATTAGAAGAATCCAAGAAGGATCATAGAATATTCTGAGTGAGAAGGGACCCACAAGGACCATCAAAGTCCAATTTTTAGAGAGGATGTTTATACCAGTTTAAGAATAAAGGTGAGCAGAACTGTTCATGGTAAAGGAATATTGGAGAAAAACTCCAAACAATCAAATACTGCATAAAAATTATTCTGAAGTAACTAAAAAGAAGGACAAGACCTCATTTTACCCAATGAACACAAGAATTTTTCAGAATTCATGGTAAATTGAGTATGTATAACCACTTAACCACAGTATCACTGTAGGGGTCAGCCATGGAACTTGAACAGTATTTTTGTGATCAAACACCAGACTTGTGGGGAACCTTTGATACTGCAGCTGTCAAGATCCATCCAGGCTGTCCTCCGCCAAACATGAAACATTTCCAGGGTCACTGTAAAATGAATTTTCTCTCTTGGGAAAGCTTCCCCAAAGAGCTAAGTTATGCATTCAACTCTAGAGAAACACCTCAAACAGAGTCATAAAAGGAAGTACATGTGCTTAACCATGGTATTTGTGAAGCAAAGTTAGTAAAGAGAAGTGGATCCTTTCAGACAGTAGAAGTGTTACCAGGTGGTGAACTGTCAGGGGTTGCTTTGGGATCAGGAGTGTGACAAACAAAAAGTTGTTTTCCCAAGCTTTTTTGGGCAAATCTGAAGTACATTATGTGGCCCATTGCAACAAAAGACACAGAAATAAGCACCAATAAGCCAAAAGCTTCAGGGTTTGGGGCCAAGATGACCATGATGAAGTGCAGCAAGTCAAGAAGATAATTCATGGAGTTTTGGACACCGTTTATGATGCCTCTTTCAGATTCTATGACGTTTTCTTGGAGTAACTGTGTGACAGTCAAATCAAAGGACCAAAGGCCTATGGAGAGAGAAAACAATTATCCATACTGCTGGGCTTCCCATGGCAAACTTATCACTGGCACAATTCAATTCATCCTTCCAAGCATTCACTTCTGCCAAAAATGCACAGCATAAGATAATCCTCTTGTTGACTAGAACCGATTTCACACTCACAGTCAAGAGCAATTTACTTTCCTTTTACAAAAAATTTCATGAGATACATAAACAAACTTGATACATGAAGTTGCCTGTCACATCCTGTTTCATCATGACTAGGGAGTCGATGTTTTACTCATCCTTTTCTTGTTTAAATAACTGGCTTACAGCTATTTACAGTGTATTTGGACTAGGTCCAATCATCAAACTTTTATATTAAAAAAAACCCACAAACATCTTTTAAACTATGCAGTATACACAATTTCAAATGGGTGACATCAACTTCCATACTGGTTTAGTCTGTTCATGACTCAGCTTTAGAAGCTTATCTTGCAAAAAAACTTAATGCACGTGAATCAAGTATTTCATTCCTCCAGAATTCAGAAAAAATGGCAGAAATTGAGGCTAATGACTCTACAGATGACCATTACTATTCATTACATTTATGTTAGACTGCCTATTCTGTTGACAGATACTAATATTATGCTAACCAGCAATACCTCAAAAACTTAAGCTGTCATCCAAATCAAAGCTCCCCTTCTAAACGCCAAGACAATTTAAATAAATGGATTAATTTAGTAAACTCTGAAATGCAAAGGTTTTCATAGCAGATGTGTTTGGTGCTGTTTCCTAGTAACAAGTGGTTTCATTTGGTTGTGAACAAAAATAATTTAGAGATAAGCTTTCCAAAAAATATGTTACAATCATCTCCAAATGTGGTAACTTTTCTCCTACTAGTGACATAAAATATACACAGAGTTAGTACTGCAGTCTTCACCCTAGTGATACTATTGCAGGATCATTTCATTTTTATGTGATGTATAATCAACTAGCCCCAGAAACAAGATGTAACATTCCAATTATTGCCTCTAGTTCTAAAGTTCTATTCAGTTGACAGGCACTGTAACTTTTAGAATTAAAAGCAGATATTAAACCAAATTGTAGAGACGCAATACTTACCAACTCTAGCAGCAATGACTCCTGCAAACAGGAGACTAACAGAGATTAAAGGCACAGGCTCAGGACTCATCTCTGGGTCACTGTTAGCAGGAGCAATAGACCCGTTTAACAAGTTGGGCATTCCAGTTGCAAAAATCATTTCAGGTTCTGGAGATGCTATAGTAGGCAATGGCTCATTTTCAAACAGCCTGGCACTGATGTCAGCAAATGGAGAAACAGTCAGATCCATAGGACTTCCAGGCATAAATACAGAGATGACACATAAGATCAGACAAGCAAACTGAGCAACTCCAGAAATAAGGCCCGTGCGAATGAGGCCACATTTGCGCCGAAGCCAAGTGAAAGCTACTGTTCCCATGATTCCAGTGACTGCTGAGGCACCCATGAGGAGGCTTAGCACAGAGCCACTCAGCCCCTGAGTGTATGCATAGCCTGTAGTGATACAATCGAATCCCAGAACAGTCATATAGAGAAATGCAAGGCCCATGCCTGCAAGGAACACCGGCTGGTTGTAGTACGCAACCCATCCGTCCCGGAAGGTTATGAAAGGTTCGGCAATCCGGGCAGTGCAGCCGACTTCCTTCTCCTGCTGGGGCTCAAAGCCAGCTACATCTTTCTCAATAATGAGCTGCACTCCTTCAGCAGGTTTCATGTCACTCTCTGTAAACAGAAATGGAGCTGTCAGATACACTCCTGCCTGCAAAATGCACGGTGTAAAGCAACAGGCGATTGTTTGCCAGAAGTTCACTACTGCAGAAGTGCATCAGTCAAGCTCCACTGCCAAGCTTCCTCTTAATTACCTAAATTAAAAACATTTAAAATGTTCTTAAATCCTGCCTGGGGAGTAAGATTAAGTAAAGTTTATCCCTATCAGTTTAATTAATTAAACAGTGATAGGAAAAAGCACTGCCTGCTTCTAGACGAGAATGCCCCATCTCCACAGAGAAATTATCTGCTTAACGAATGCCAGTGTCAGTTGGCATTTTACCACAGCTCTGTATGCTTAAAAGCACTGACTGAAAAAAAGAAGGGCATACTTAAACATCTGTCAGTATCTCATGTCAAGGCCGAAGCCTGTCCAGAGTCAAAAGATTTCAAAGCTTGACTTAAAAATAAAACAAACAAACCAAAAACCTACACATTTCTACCACTCCATTCTCACTGCAATAAAGGAAAAAGGCACTTCCACTGATCACAAACAAAAATCCAAAAACTCACAGCAGTATTTACACTACTAAGGAGGACAAATTCCACAAATGTCTGGATACCTGAGCAGTGCTTTTACACTATAAAGTTCAAAACTAACTCCATATACAGCAAGTGAGATGCATGAAGTACTTCAGCAACTTTTAAAAACACAAGTCTTCTAATGAAATCACAATACTGTAACAGCAAAGATTAATAAGTGTTTCCTACATATTGAGAGTTGCTAAATGCTTCATTCTGCAGAAGTATTTAAGAGCCAGTTCCAAAGCTGTGGAGCCTTCTACATTCTCTTGTTCTCTAATACTCAACTGCCACCAGCCTGGTGCAACAGCTTACTGGACCAGCTGTTACCACCACGGATCTGATGGCTGGGAAGACAGATCTCTTCAGTAATTTTAGTAGCAGCTTTTTAACTCACCATATATTGAAACAAGACTGTTAGTTAGCATTTAAACAAAACCCAGGAATTCTTATTTCAAAAAAACCCTAAATAACCCAATAACAAAAACACAAACAAAAACCCACCACCTATGCTAGGACTGGGGGCAACAACATGAGCTTTCATCACTGTTATATACTGCTACCTTAAAAATGGGGAAACACTTAAGTTTAGTATTTCAGCATTTGACATTTCTACTACTTCACAATAAAAAGTCTGCTTCTGAATTTAAATTTCTGATATTGAGTCTATCTAAAGTAACTTTAATATCAATTTTAGTGCTACTTATAGTAATAGCCATAGTCTTCTACACTGCAAATCTCACTTGTACTGCTTGGCCAAGGAAGCAGAGCTGAAGGTCAAAAGAGTTTATTTTTTTTCCTCCACCATTTCCTGCAGCATGTAAAAATCATTAAGTCATGCCAGAATAGAAGTATGACCATCTATTCTAGAACCTCCTGAAAGCCTGTCAGTACTATGTGTAAGCAGAGATGAGTTAGCAAGGAATAGCCTTACAGAGGCTGTAGGCACTGCAGAGCCAAGGGCCTGGTTCAGCTTATCACCTTATTGATGGGTAGGAGTATTCCTTATGATCAGCATGAAGGCAGACTTACTCTAAGGGATTAACAAAGAGAAGACAATTCACTCTGTGGCTGCATCTTATGAAATGCCTTAAAGAGCTGCACAAAGTATTGTTGCTTAGAGTCTCTGGTATCTACACCCCAAACCTGCAATCTCCAAGCTAGGAGTAGAAAGCTATGTAGCCTCAAAGCAGTGCCTGTGGAAGACAAAAGTCAACACTTGGCTTGACTGATGCCATGGATATATAGTGAATTTGAGTAGTTACATTTCTGTGTTTTCAATACCTTTCTTTACATTCAGCTGTTTCAGTTCCGATGCTTCAACTTTTGCAGATTTGTGAGCCAGAGTAGGGGTCTTCTGGTAAACCTTCCAGAGCAGCAGATATTCCACACACATGGACATCAGGTTCCAGCCAGAAATGAATCCACAGCCAATCATGGGGGAGCCAAATGTCATTATCTGACCAACAGCCATTGGGGCCAAGATATTGGTCAGCTGATCAATTCTTCTTATTGTGGCATTCATATCTGTCAGAAATTATTTGATGATGAAATGACTGGTGATCACTTACAGTGAAATATTCATTGACATAATTGTGAATTGCACAGGTATAAAGGTAAAGCTACAAGTCTTGCTCCAACTGTAACTGGTTCCAGAAATAACCAGAGGCACCTTCAGACTGTTTCAATATTTAAGCTCACTGCAATCAACCAAGGTGCTTGTAAGCCAAAACCCTACTCCTACCAGTTTTGCCTGCATGAGGTCTTCCAGGTTTAGCATGCTGGGTTCACAGAGGCAGCGCAGTCCTGTTCATCATGGGATCAGGTAAAACTGCTCATCATGAGCCGAGATCACTTTTACACAGCACTGATACTGTGGACTCTGAGCTCTAGCCCTGTAACACACAAATCTAGCATGCACAGCTCCAGGAATCTCAGAAGGTGGAAATGTTTCTTGGGAAGATAGATTACTATCTCCCAACACTGGAACATGTTATTTCTTAGCCTCCTCCATTCACTTCTAATAACTGGTGGCCAAAGAACCACTGTGATAGCAGCAGAACTTTGAAATGGCTTTTACATTTCCTTGTTCAGTCACATTGGTTGATGGCAGCTGCAGGCATCCTTAGATCTTACTGAGCAAAGTCCTCACTCCTTTCTGGTCCTTTGATGTTTACAGTCAAAACAAGCAACCCATTCTCAGCACAAATGCATCTTTCATTTGCTGCTAGGGAATGCCTCACCCTCCTCAATCTTATCTACTTTACTGTCATTAAGCTGTCTGGGTTCCAGTACAGTGCCATTAATAGTGCCATTCTTCCACTTCTACAAATTGCTAGACCGTGGTTTCACGCATGAAGCCCCTTTTAGAGTCCTACTGTAAAAACTAGAGCTTGTGAAGGCCAAGTGAAATTCTACATCAATATGAAGCTGCTTTATTGAATCTGTAGAGAATTAGTCCTCAAAGAAACATTTGGTTACTCTATTTCAAAGTCAACTCAATGTTAACCTAGTTAACCCTCAGTCAAATAGTTAAGTGAGATACTTGCATAATATTTGGCTTTAAAAATTCCAACCAACTAACCTTTGTTTTTTGAGTTGAGTTACAATTCTACTCAGAAGAGGTAAAAAGAGTGAGTAGGGAAACTAATCAAGGGCAACAAAGGAGAAGTTAAAGGAATTTTTTATTTCCCTATTCCGCTAACTTGCATAACTAAGATTTCTCTTTGAGGAAAGGTAACAATGCAGAGATGGACAACAGTATTTGCTGCAAAGTCAGTGTCTGCACTTAATGTAAAAAAAAAAAGTTTCAATAGTCTCCAGGTTACATCATAGTTAAACAGAAAACAAGCCTGTTCAGCCTGGAAAGGATGTTTCAAATAAATCTGTTGAACTAAGGTGCTTAATCCAGTGATTGTTTTCATTCTCAATCAAGTCATAAGAGAATTTACAGTAATCGCTTGCCTGATTTCTCAGTATAAATTGTAAGTGGTCATACAATTGTGGCTGAGCTCAAGAAGCAGTAAAGAGGCAGGACTGACTCCCAGGCAGCAGTTCTCTGTAGGCATGGTCTGTGCTTTATCTCACGTGTTATGTGGGACAGGGATGGGGGAGATGATTTGCTGAGTAAGATCTGACACAACAAGAAAAGTTTTAATAGTTCTTATTAACCTAAGACTTTTACAGATAGCTGCTATTTTTCTACCTGTGATTCACATGTGTAAAGAAAGTTCACCTGTATTACTGCTCTACAAAAGACATGACCTAGAAAGGCACTGCAAGGTCAAAATAAAAGATTAAGGAAGATAATTTGTAGACTGGGAAATAAAATATGACACTTTTAATGCATCTAAGAATTAGCCTTTCCTGGATGAAATGGGTAAATAATATTTCTTCATTGGAGATAAACATCAAGTAAAAATCTGGAATACAGGATTGAAATTTCCAAAAGGACTCTGAACTCTATAGGCAATTCAGGCAGCTTTATACAAAATTAGAGTCCAGAAGCTGAAATGCTGTCTAAGCCTGAAGGTATCTAAACTATAGAGGTGAGCTATAGAGGTCTGGGTAATGTTAAACTGCTCTATGCCTTGTTTGCAGTTCAGTATCAGTTCCTCTATCTGAGAAGGCTTAAGTCCCCTTATGGGGTTGTTTCAGAGTCTATACAGCCTGACCAAATTCATCACAAAAAATGCTGCTTCCCACACTGTGTTACAATCAGAGGAGCAGCATAGCCAAAGATTGCTGTACACCCTTTGATGTAATTTGTATTGTGCAGCCTTGGTGAGGCCCAGTCTCTCACATCCAAGAAGTATCATGACTACCAAGCTGCAATAGGATAGAAATGGGAATTAATTCTCTCTCCTAGTAGTATCAATGTCACTGTGGAAGTGCAGGGCACAGGGGGAGAAGCAAACATAAATAATCTTTTGCCTAGAAAGTATCTTGTCTGTAGTCTACACTCAAAAGTACCTGATGTCAAAGGAAAGCAGAACTTCCAATTCCAACTGAAGGGAAGTTCACAGCTCTGAGTTAGACATCTAATGCTAGAGAAATACAAGGTTTCAAATGTGCCTGCACGCACAGTATTACCTACTGGCAATTCCCTAATATACCTACTTAACTGTTCTGGACTTCATTCTCATGCATCTTTCTTTGATCCCTATGAGAGGAGCCCAGTTACGCAAGAGTTCTCTGTTTCATTCCAGGGACCTAAAAATAAAGTATTGCAACACTTGGCTTGTTCAGCAAGACTAGTTTTCCTAATAGAGCTGCAGCAGGACTCAGAGGAGGGCAAAACAAGTTTGGGGACGCCTAACTGAACTGTAATCACAACAGTAATTTGTGATCTCAGTAGTTGTAGTCCAGAGCGAGGAAGAGCAAAATAAAGGCTGCCCTTTTACTTGATTTTTTCTAATAATATCTGGAACTCAAAGATGCACTGATCTCTGTAAAACTCTAGTCTTACAACAAAAATAAAATCAAGCTTGGAAAGTAAGACATGCAAGGTATTATAAAGGCAATATATTTCACCTGCCAGTTTGCTTCTGTCTTCCCCTGCAACCACAACAATCCAGTCCCTCTGAATTGTGATCGCTGTGGCAGTGCTGGCCAAATTGGCAATATTTGCTATTGTGATAACCAGGATATAGCACAATGTCTAGAGAGA
>NW_005054298.1:28928231-28934002 GCF_000277835.1 Geospiza fortis | reverse complement strand
GAGAAAACTGATGGACATCTCCACCTTCTACAAAAGCAGAAAAGACTTATATTTGATTTCATACATTTCAGCATTATTCTTCACACAAAACAAGACCAAGTCTACAATTTCTAGCAGAAAACAATCATCATCTCTGTTTACCTAACAAGTGCCGTTTCATTTGCCAGTTTTGGCTCCCAGAAATGTCTGTACAGATTAAAGAATTAAAGATTAAGATAAAAATTCATCCATCTCCCATGCTTCCCAAAGTTTCTTCACAAATTAATTTCTTATTAACAAGCTGAAGCACTCACAAGAAGCCATCCGTGGTATAATGTCAAGAGCTGTGTCTTAAACAAGAAGATAATCATCAGGATAACACCACACAGGATGACAGATGAATTCTGCACAACCAAGGATGTCTGGGCCACTGTTTTAAACCAAACAGAGAGCAACAGTTATGAACATAAGAATGAGCAAACCAGAGCCTTAAGGTGGACATAATTAAGGAACACACAGAGATTAAACAGCCTTGTTTTCCTAGTCTGCCCCAAAACATAAGTGGCAAAAGTATACTTTATAGTAGATTTTGAATCTTCCATTGTCTTAGAGAAACAAACTAATGATTAATGTAACTTTGTAGCTCTTGATTTACACTCAAAGTAGCTCTTCTCTCAAAGTCCCTCTTTAAATGCTGACACTATGCTTCAAGAAGAAAAAACCTAGCTCAAGCCTCTAAAATTCAACTTCAACCTACTATGGAAAGGTTACTATTTTGAAAATGTTTGGAAAGTAAAAATTCATTTGATGAACTTGATCCCATTTTCTTTTTAAAACAGACTAGATCATACATACAATATGGTTAATGCAAATGCAGTGTGTTAACACTCAAGTGAAAGATGTTTGTATCCAGACAAAAGACAAAAATGCATGTGTATGTTAGTGTTTTAATGTAAACAGAATTTGATCTGTAGCCCTTAGAGTTACATATTTTTTACCTTTTGTGTTTCCATGCATCTCTACTCATCACATGGGTTTGGCCTGAGTAACAAACATCATGACTTAAAACTGTTTTCCACCTGTCTTTGAGAGTATTTCTGTATAACCATCACCACTCTGAAACCATCTGCCCTTCTTAGAAGACATGAGCAAGCCTCATTCTCATATTTGACTTGAATTAACTGTCAGCTTCACCTTTTAAACATGAATTTGGAAGGCAAATAACCTGCTCAAGGCATCTAACCTTTGAGCCTGGAGTTCTTGTCCACCCAGTCTCCAATAAGGGCTCCCAGGAGAAGAACTGATCCCGCCACAACCAGGCCATAGACTGCAGTCAGGAGCAAGCTGTTGCCATAAAGTTCAACCAGGAACACAGACACAGCAAAATGCCACATCCGATCTCCCTTGAAGAGTAAGAGAACATACACATTACTGGTTGCTCTTTAGGTACATAAGTTCACTGTTTTACTAAAGCTCTGCCAAAAGTCTGGACTAAAATAGAGGTTTGTTACATGTACAGAGGTGGCACAGGGATTTTGTGGTTGTTGGCTTCTTAGGAGGTTTGTTGATTGATACATCCTGTCACCATTGATTTTATCCCAGTGTCATTAAGATCATCTATCCTAATCAAGTGGATCATTACAGCTTGTAATACCACAAATCCAAAAATCTCAGATATTTTCTATTAGTATCTTACTGGACAAAGTCTGTCACCAGCCACATCCAACAAGCCTCAAAGAGCTTACACAAATTCTCCGGCACAGATCAAATGCTAACAACAGATTTACCATCACTATTTAAATAACTTTTCAAGGCAGCAGTTTGCTCTTAGATGATCAAAGCTTAACTGCTGCTTTATAACACAAGAGTGAGTCAAGTGGAAACAAGTCATCATACAATTCAGGACAGATATAGGTAAATGTTAACTGAAGTTTCTAGAATCAATGGACTTCAGCTGTTTTTAGTGTTCAGCACTGGCATATTACTCAGAGGAGGTAGAAAGGCATAGCTCATTTAACCTGTTGTAAACTCACTGCTTGTTCAGCCTACTGCTAATTTAACCTAGTGCTTAAAATAAAACACATTCATGTCCTGATAACCACTTGCTACAGGTACAAAAAGGATGCCCAAATTGTTAAACACATCCAAGTGAAGTCATTTTCATTCTATTCAAAACATTCTCAGGTTTGCTAATAAATACATGGAGGTTTTTTTTGTCACATCTCACTTTACTTTTGAATATATCGCAGCAATAGATGACAGAAAATCCTTTCTGTAATCAGTAAAAAACCAGATGAATAGAAATCATTCATACCATTCTAGGGCACACAGGTTGTTTAATAAGGGTCCCTAACATTAGTCTCCTACAAACCAAACATGAAACTGTTTTCTTCTGTTGCCTTATCTTAAATAAATAGTTGCTATGTGATACAGCAAAGAGTACAAATTTCTAAGGACCTCAAATATTCGGAAGGGCTGGGGGAGGTGACATAAAAGAACTTTTAAAAATCAAAGCCAGCCAAATCTAACTATGTAACGCAGCAATCAAAAGCTACATAAAAAGCACACTATTTGGAGGGTCAAAATAACTGCAAAGTGTGATTAGCCCTCAGTACAGTACAGACACAAAAAGCACTTGCCTTTTAATGTTATTTGAGTTCACTGGAGTTTTCTGCAAACATTGTAACATGTAAACTTTGATACTTGTTTCCTTAAACACAGGCTGAAAAAAATTATACTCCAATCATGGGAAGAAAAATTCCATCTTTCCAAATAAAATCCCCAGGGTATTTTGTATGCTTTTTTAAACTAAATTGACAAATGTTACTATAAGCATGATCATCTTGTGTCTCCTCTCATCTATTATAAACCATTTTTCACTCAAGAGACACCTAAAGCCTTCTGTAAATATGTTCCACTTACATTCCATGGCTAGTTAGCAGAAATACATAGAAAATATCCCAGCAATGAATCCACAGGCATATCATTTCTCAATTCCAGCTTTCACTTAAATTTAATATGGCCTCCTGAGATGGTACTTTATAGGAATTTTACTTAAAATACATGCAGGTGAATTAACCCAGATAACTGTTTATTAAGCTAGAAAAACAATTTAAAAAAAACCTTTCATATTAAGTTTGGCTTTTTTCTTTAGGCATAGATGTTTCAGTTACTGGATTCTGAGAAAAAGAAAAAGGCATTTTTAAAAAAACTTAAGCACGTTCAAGTTAGTAGTCATGTCACTACTGTTGGAGTGAAAAACTGAATCTCATTTCAAACTCATGGAAAGGTTAATTTGACTCCAGAGACATCATGATTTTGCTGTAGTTATCTGAAAGCCGGTGAACACTGTTCAACTTTATCCAACACATTTACCCAGAGTATTTTGATCAGGCCAACCCACAGAGAAGATTTTTGGGGAAACCACAGCTGTTATAACCAGAAAGTATGATTTTCTTTCAAGAATTAAAAACCATAAAGAATAGGCAAAGATAAAGGAAAAGAACAATATTAGTGGATTGCAGAGCTTTGTAACAAGTGTGTCATTTCAAGCTAAGAGCTCATGAAATTTGAACAGCAAATATTCTTTAGAGAAACAGGCAGATCCTTGATTACATACACTTACTTCCACCTTAAAATGTGGCTTTTTGAAAACTTTTAATTAGTTACAGCTATTCAGCATCACTATCCTTTTAAAGACAACTCCTCCCCTTCTGTAATTATAATTACCCTTATACTGAATGTATACAATCCACGTCAGAACTGAAGCCAACAAGTTGAGGAATAGCCAGGCCACCACCTACTGCCAGCCTCCTGAGGCCTGAGGGGCACAGATAAGGCTGGGAAGTTGGAATCAGCTGATCTCCTGGAAAACATTGAGCCTGACACCAACAAGGAGAATCCAGCTCCATGCTGCTCCTTTATTGCTGAGGGACAGACAGCAACAGTATAAGGTCTGGGACTCCAGTGCAGCATTGCTGGCCAGCCTATTAAGACCCCTGAGGCCAGGCACACATTCAAACACTTGACTGAGCAAGGGCCCAACAGAGTCTAGACTTTGTTCAAGTCTGAACATGCCTGGAGATGTGACATGTTTAATCATTTACAGCTTCTCTTGGCGTTTGGGCATGGCATAGTAACACAGAAACCCAATCAGCTCCCTCAGTTACAGCAAAACCCCATTTCTCTTGGGTTTTATGTTGTGGACAGAGCCATTCTAAAACAATGATCTATTACTTGGTGTTCTGACGAGTCAGGTATTTGTTTACTGTTTCTGGTAGCAAAAACCTTTATACTACAGGAACACCAAAGCTTAGGAGATACAAAAGGTGAAGTCCTGCACCCAATTCTGTCAAAATAAGCTATTGCAAAATAACTTCTGTTGTTTGAACAGATTTGGTTGGGGGTATTTTGAGTCAGGACTTTCAGCAGAAAACCCACCAGGACCTGACCAGGTTATATTAACACTGATAAACAGACATCTTGTAGTCTATCACTTGTTACTTTGTGCAAGATTGTTTTCCAACTCTGCTTTGCCACCTTTACTCAGGGACTTGGAGCAAGCCCACCACAGAGCTGGGAAGCACCGGCCAGAGTAAGCAGGGTCGGCCAAATTGCCAGTGAGGCACTTTGTGGGCATGACTGACAAAAACTGTGGCAGGAAATAAGCCCTGACTTCTGAAGGAGCTGTTTGGCTCACTGCTTTTTAATATTAACAACTGCCAAAATATTGCATTTGTTTAAACAAACATTTGATACCACTCAAAGACGGCTTTCATTAAGAGAAACATCAGTATGACCTTTCAAGTTAGCGAAAGCAAGAAGCTCCAGAGTCAGGCATGCGCTGTTGTAACTGGAGATCAGCCATTTGTTCAACACATACATCAAACCAATCCAAATGTTCCAACACAGGACCAAAACACAGAACAAAGAAAATGGAGGGGAACCTACCATTTATTTTTCAACCAAGCCATTGTATGGAGACTTAAGCTTGTGTTAAAATACACACATATTCTGAATTTTATTCTGTGGAACAGAATCAGACTGTCTATCATTAGTGCATATGTTAAGGTAGTTTTTTTTTTAGTATTCTTCAAGTGAGAAAAAGTCATATTAACACAGAAAGAAATAATTTCAGGAGGCAAGCAATTTTACAGAGGACAACTCCTTATGCTGTCAACAAGTTAGCTCGTGAGTGGCAGTATAGAGTCCATTGTAAACACTAAGCAATTCCGATTAGTAAATATGAGTCCTTTCCATATAATGCTGCAATGGGCTGTCTCTCATTCTGCTCCTCTATAAGGTCACTGGTTCTACAGTTTTTTAAAAACATTAAATGGTACAGAACCAGTCCTTCCAAAAATTGACTACTGCACTATAACTAAACCTCCTGCAACATACGTTGTAAAGATTATGAAGACTTTTAACAGCAAGGTGTTGTAACAAGACCTCTACGGTGGTGTGCTAATTTGTGAAGATTTTTGGAAAGCACCAATAAAGCTCAGGTAAATCATAGCCAGATTAATAAAAACCTTCTTCTACCAGGCCAGTATTTTACTTACCCAAGTGGACAGTGCATGTCCAAGATAAAGAAGAAACTTTGCAGACGTAAAATAGGCAATCACAGATCCTAAATGAGAAATAAGAAACAGATGCTAAAGCAAATGGGGGCACATCCACCGCATTTCGGCACAGCAGGCGCAACTCGCTGCCGCGGACACCGTTCTGAGAGCGGAGGCGCCACCGGGACACGGCGCGATTTGGTGCCCCCCACCCGCGGGCATCCCCGCCCG
>NW_005054298.1:28926668-28927935 GCF_000277835.1 Geospiza fortis | reverse complement strand
TGGGCAGCGCTTGGTGCTGAGCCTCGGCTCCGGGCACCGCGGGTGGCACCCCGACAACCCTGAGCCCCTTAGTGCTGCCTCTGCCGCGGCTCTCTGCTGGTGCCTTTCTGTTTTCTGGCATCTTAAAAAACGCGACGTCTTTGAATATGCTGATTCAAGAAGCTGGGGTTGTAAGAGAAGCGCCAAGTACCTCAAGCCTGTGGTTGAAACACTGCCAAGGACAGTGCTTTCAATTCTGAGGTTCCAAGGAAAAAAAAAAACCTAAACAGCGTACCAAAATTTAAGCTAATTCAAATAGCATTTCTATTCTAATGAAGGTGGTGTACAATTGACCCAGTTGCTGCTGGCTCACGCTCTCTGGTTCAGATGAAGCATCCCAGTTCCTACCATAAATACTTTTTTGCACACTATGTGACCTACTTTTGGTATTGACCACCACAAAAAACTGCATGTTTATAGCACTTAAGAAATGGTCAAAATGTACAATAAGCTAGATCTTTTTCAGGACACTATGAAAATATTTAAGAATTATCTGTCCTTGTGCGGTTGAAATCATGATTACTCTTGGCTGCCAGAGCTGAGATTATATTTTCATGGTGTAATACTGTGAAGTTCCCTCCTCTGTGTGTAAAATTGCTTTTAATTTAGGTTGTGAGTTTCTGATTGATTTTTTTTTTTTGGTTGGTTGAGCTTTTTTCCCCCAAGTATATAGGCCACCCCAGAAGCAAATGCCTGACATAACAGACCAATAACCTGTCCTGGTGTTGCCACTCCTGTGATCTTGTTCAAAGTATTCTTACATTAATTAGATGACTTTCTATGCATGAATCATGGATTATACTTTGCATAATGGGAACTATACCTTGGGAAAAATAATTCAGAAATAAAATTCAATATAAACATAGGAAGCCTAAAATTGATATTTTAATGGGATTGGTTATCCTAGGTGAGTTAAGTGTTTCTTCTTATGGTATATTCCTTAAAATTTTGCAGGAAATCTTTTCTCAGATTGTCATCAAAAGCAGAGTAAATTTTTTTATGGTTTTTCTTATACAGCCTCACTGCTTAAACTGTACTCTTCTTTACTAACAGCTAAAAAGAATATTACTTTTCCTAAACCTTAACAATTTTAATATTATTAGCCCATGTTAAATAAAAACCCTACAGTGTATCAAAACTGATATTTTGTGGTTTTAAGTCTCTTAACTGTCAGTTCTTGCACTCCTACTGACAAGGGCAGTGTATTCCACAGGTAGACACAGAGATG
>NW_005054298.1:28906418-28926610 GCF_000277835.1 Geospiza fortis | reverse complement strand
TGTCACAGATGGCTGCTCTGCTCCATTGCAGACTATCCCATCGGACTCACATCTTTTCCAGCCCTGTCCCTCATGGCACTTACTTGTGGCCACTGTTAGGGTTTATTTACTGGATTGATAGGGTCTGACCTGGTCTGTGATGTACATAATGCATACACCATATATGTGATACAGCAGCAGCAGCAGTAACAGTTACCAGCACAGTACTGCTGGTTAGACCTTTTTTTGTCACTAGAAAACAATGTGCTCTCTAGTTTCTAGTTCTCTAGAATGAGAGTTTAAATAATAATTTCTGATTGAGTGTTTGCTGAACTTTATACAAGCACATTGGATTATATAGGTGAAATCATCATCTCGGCAATTTTTTCTACTGGTAATGAACTGGGTTTGGCTGATATTTAAGCTATGCCAAGAGGCAAAGAAAACACGGACAACATCCTTTGGTTGCTGTATGTCTCTGGGATTTGTACTCTGTCCAGCAGGACACAGAGTGAGCACAGAGTGAGTCTGGGATGCTGCTCTAGGGGATGGCAGCCAAGGCTGTATCGTGCGTGCAGTGGGGTCAGCCTGTCCTCAGTGCACAGGGGGTGCTGCACAGGACTGCACGGCGCAGATAAACCCTGCAGTTCATCCACTGCAGCTCACACCTGTCCCAGCCACACCAGAGTCACTGCTCACAATGACTCAGGGTACTTGCTGCCAGCAGGCACCAGCCAGAATTTCTTACATCCACAGGTAGGTATGTTATACCCTTCTCTAACAATTTCCCTGCCAAATATCCAGAGGACTTGGATACATAGCTAAAAGGCCATAGCTGATTTGTGAGGTGTTTCCAAAAGCAGGGGAGTTGGCAGGTAGGGGAAATTCATCGTTTTTCTCCTAAATTTGCCACCATTTTGCTGATGATCTTCCCAACATGCTTATTAAAGTCTGTGCTCAGGCTTTTTTCCCTTACAATACTGATGTCCAACATAATACAGTAGCTTGAACACTTTGATTTTTACATCTAAGATGCTGCTAAAAAAAGCCTCAAATATTTTTATAAATACTCCACTAAATCCCAATTTCATCAGATTGCTTTGTGAAGCCCTTGTAAATATATTTTTAAAGATCCAGGTGTTTTATTCAGGTTGACTGGCTCACCAGAGTCTTTTCACAACATTTACAGATTTCTGATGTATTTAGGATGTTTAATAGCTGGAAGTTGTATAAGAGGAGTTTCCAGTTTTACTTGGTACACCCCCGACTCAGGAGTCTTGCAGCAACAATTTACACAATGGCACAGCACACCAGCCATGGATTTGAGACCAGGCCTGACTAATGGTCACTGGCAGAATGAACATGGACATTTGAATTAACAAGACATATATTTATGTTGTAGTCTTCCTAGCTAAAGTTTTTTCAGTGGATAAATTCCATAAGCTTTCTTAAAAATATATTACTAATATAATTTCTCTAGTTATTATTTGAATGAAGAAATATAAATACTAAACTAGTTCTTAGATTTTTAAAGGTTCTGATTTAAATATAAAAAAATTTCATTCAAAAGGCATTCTTCAAAGTATTTCTAATAAGACAGGTGTCTAGGAAAAAAACCCCTTATATTTAATTTTTCTGGCAACAAGGGCAACAATTAAACTATAAGATGTAAACAACTGAAATTTTTTTCATTATTGGTAAGTGCATAACTATGATGTCAGTAATAGTCAAAGATACACTTTCAGGAAAGACACAGCTTCAAAAATAAGAGACGATGTATTTTGGCTTTAAACGACTGCCCACATCAGTGGCAGCTTCTTTAAGCACTGTGCTTGTAATAGAGCTGCTGAATGTAGAACAATAGCAATTTTACCAAATAATACTCACAATTGTCATCATGGTTTAACCAAAGAGGCATGAATCATAGCGAGAGACCTCATGCACACTCAGATCTTACACTCAGCTGAGAGGTTTCATGAAGTTTAATTATAATGCTGTTGCCATTCTTCATTAAGACACACCTCTTGGTGTGCAAAGTGGTTTTTTTATTCATTCAGCTCACACAAAGCCAAGCAAAACTGGAAAGAATATACATAATCTGTGTCTTTTGAAGGGTGAAGCTCAGAAGCCCTTACTGCACTGCCCCCTGCTATGACTTAGGCATGGGAAGCTGTGGCTCTGCTGCTCATAACCCCACATGTTCAACTCCCAGAACTGCCACCTCTGTATCAGCTGACACTCCAAGTTTGCAATGCTCTTGCACAGGGAAACAGGCAAAGGTGGGATAGAAGAGTCTCCCAGGTTTTACTCCAGACCTGTTCATGTCACTTACATGCTAGCAATTTGAACATCTATACCTACTAATGGTCATTAACTAAACATCTACTCCCTCCCACTTTCTCTAGGATCCACAGTGGGATGCTCTTATGGGATTTGTTTCATTCAGACTTCCAAGTGACAGCTCCTGTCTCTCAGGGCTAGATGAGAGATCAGTCATTTTAACCTGAAACAATCATTATTTTCAGGACCAGAGCTAGGCTCCTGTGACAAACTCTTGTGAGAAAACCGTACAGAACCTCCAGCAAATTCAGAATTGAGAGGATTGTTTGGAGAAGTTAGAATTATCTACCTTCTACACAACTCCAGCTCAGGGAGCTGAACCAGCTCTGTGTTCACATGAGCAAGCTAAACGTTTGTAACTGATAAGTGACAGCCTGACTAGTGACCAAAAGAACTTAAATAATACCTTATATGTTATGCCACATGTTATAGAATAAATGGTTTCAACAAGAGACTCCTTTTGTCCAATCCTTCTCAGTCATAAGAAAACACTGTACCCTAAACTAAAATAAAAGAAACATCTTGTTCCAAATGAGAAGAAAGTAATTAAAAGAAGTCACCACGTCTACTTGTTGTCACCACTACTACAAGTGGATGTTTTGCACCCAAATGTCAAGAGTAACATTTCTGCAAACTGCCTATATCATACTGCACATTCACTCTCAAGAGAGGGAATTATTTACTTGAACTGGAACACTCTGTTGAGGAAGGGCCTGAAATGAGTCTGGAGGGTAAGATAACAGCCTATCTGCAATTTAAACTCATTTGGTTTGTTTTCTTCATTAGAACTTACTGCAGTTTGTCTCCTATCGGGTGTCATTGTTCTGTTACTAAACAATAAAACAATGCTTAATAAACAGTATTTTGTTTCCTGTGTGTATTTTAGTATGCAATATGAAAAGGCTGGGATTTGTTATTTTTCCCACAGCCTTCTAATACCTATGAATTTTGCCTTTATTCCTTAATTCATTGTTAATGAATTTTGACACATACAATAAAATCAAATATGAACACAAGTCAGACAGTATTTGTGTCCCTTTAAAAAAAAGCAATTGTTAGAAGTAAAAGGTATCCTTCCCTTAAATAACTCCTATTGGAGGTAATTGTTGACCTCTTTAAGACAGTCAGATTTTGGTGTCCCTGTTCATCTTTCTGCAATGTTTTATTTTGATTCTATGCCAAGAAAATACTTTAAAACACGTTTTTAACTCAGGCACATATTTAGTTCCTATTGATTTCAATTAAATAGACCAAACAAAAACATTTCTAGATTTAAGACAGTGCTGAAAAACTTCTTGGAATAGAAGTGAATCAGGGAATACAAGTTTCTTTTGACCTGCCACTAGCTTGAACTGAACAACCTGTAGTATCAGTGATCCCACAGCAGGAAAAGGGAAGAGCTTCAGTTGTACTATCAATTTCTGTTTCTGGGTGTCTCCAGAACAGCCTTTATAAAAACATGTTTGTCTTTGGAGACCAAGATACAGTTATGTTCAAACCAGCCACAACTTGAAAGCAATTTTTTGGAAGGTAAAGCATAAAGCACAAGATGTACTTAGAATGACGTGGTGAAGGAAGCATATGCCAACAAACAAAATCATTTACATGAACTGTTCTGGAGTTATGAAAATAACACGCACTTCAACAGCCATCAATTGTGTAGCCATCAATCCTGCAGGTAGAGCCCTCTACCCATCCATATACAGCACCCTGTGTGAACAGGGCTCTGCACTGGGGCATGACACTGTGCCAGATACATCTTAACAAAACCTGCAGAGATGAGTCTGACACACAGTTCTGAGTACCAGAAAAACCTCACACTACCACCTGACCGTATTTGATGTTAGACAGTGACTAACTAAGTTGCCATATCTTATTAAGAATAATAAGCCAGTCTTTTTCCCTTTGCAATGTCATTACCATAACCCTTTGATGTTAGTGCTATATTGATTATTTACAATAATAATGACAACATAATCATCTAGTAATAGTCATCATTCTACAATTACTTAGCCTTCAATTCTCATGAATCCTAACCTTAGCTTTCAAAGAACAGTTTACCCATCAGATACCTTCTTGTCACTGATGGTATATGCCTTCACTAACACAGCAAACTTCAACTAACAGCCAGGGAAAGCTGTTCCCACAGAAAGTTTTGTCCATCTTCAGGCTATTTTCTTTAAGGGTGGCAAGCATAATAATCAATTTAAAAATTTTAAAAAACCCAAAACCTGAAAAATTCAGTTTGTTCTGAAATGTCTTTTATAAGGGCTCTAATAAGAACATTCATATTAATATTGTTTTCTTAATTTTCTAACTGATCTGAAGTGAAAGTTAAGATAATACCACAGAAAGCACTCTCTCTTTAATGACATCCAGGGCTTGAATTAATGACATGCAGGGCTTGAATCATATTCCAGAGAGACCGTCAGGGAGACCCTGCAATGTCCAAAATGGAATGTGGAATCTGCTAGCAGAAATATATTTATGTAGTGTGCTCAGGGACAGGACACAAACTCCTCTGCCTCAGAAAGTATTTCAAAGCCTTTGGCCCCAGAGGAGGTTTTAGCCCTCAGTTTCAGCTCTGTGCAAACCCTGTTCTAGCAGAGCTGGAAACGTGGCTTACCTGTTTCTGCAGAGCTCTTATTTTTTTTAAATATCTTAAGCACAAATCTACTCAGTACCCTTAATCATCTAACAAGAAAATACACATATGGCTGATAACTTGCTGTTATCTAATACTTCTCCACCCTATTATTATGGCTAGCACTCCCAAATGGATGAAATGATCATTAATAAATTAAGGGAGCTAATATGGAAAGTTAGCAACATCATGGAGTCCTGGTCATATGAAGCCTTGAGGTAAGTCATATGAGTCTTGAGGTAACAAGAATCCTTTCCTGACACATTAATGTCAGGAAAAAGGGAAAATATTTTCAAACAACTTAAAACAACTAGGAGAAGGAAAAAAATCTGAAGAAGTCTGTATATTACTGGTACTGCCAAGAACAGATGTATAATAGCTAAATTCTTAAACTACACCACATGGGTTTGCACACAGAAAACATAAAACAATGGCAAGATCAAAGGATTTCAAATTGTCTTAATACAGTACATTGATTTTTTTTTTCCTGACCTCAGCTGGGGCTGAGGGAGGGCTCTTGCTTCACTGCAGAAGAGGTTGACTTAAGTTGCTTTTCAAGGTAAATTTCAAGTAGTCTTTTAAATCTATGGGCTGCTCACTAATTATGTCTTCAGTCCTTTAAAACACATAACTGCCCATTACTGTATTCAGTAGAAATACTCAAACATTAATTATGCACGTGCTTCCAAGTGTTTTCAGGATGAGAATCCATGCCAAAGTCAATTAAGTATAGGGCTCCAAAGTGGTTGGGAAATTATAAAGGATAAACAGGCAGAGGATGTTTCTTAAGTGAAGGTGCAATTCTGGATGTCAGACATGGTCAGGAGCATTGTTGTGATGTGTTTAACCTTGCGAGCAAACAGAAGAGTTGTTGTAACCTATAATTATGAGAGACAACGTTGTCACAATTAAACCTCTAACTAATGTCTATTTACACAATATTCACATCCATCCTGAGGAGCACAGGTTTTTCATTTGTGAATTCCTTTCTTCTGTAGTCTTTCTGTTTTGACCACATTCTTATTGCCAGCAATCGATTTCATACCTCCCCTTGCAAAACGAGTGTTTTGTTTATGCTTTGTCCATAACAAGTTTCAAGACAGTGATTAATTTAGATGAAAAACTTCACAGTGACTACATGGTATGTAGGGTCAAAATAAGTTGCCAAACATAGGTATCTAACTCAAGAGATCCTGTGAAATTAAAACATCCAAATGGCAACTACAACATAGGTCCTGTAAGAGACCTGAGCTCTACAGGTGTATTAATTGAGTGGCAGACAGGATAGCCTCTGTCATCTCAGATGGTAAGAGATGTCTAAATTTAGAAAAACAGATCAAATTCCTACTCTATAATAACCTTACTGGGGCTTTTGTAACTTCAGGACAGCACGTGTTTGGCAAATTTTTGTCTTTTCTCAGAGTACTTTGCCAATCTTTCTATACTGAGACTCAGCACCACTTCAGCACTAGGTTTTACAGGGAAGAACATAGGTCCAGGGAGATTGAGAGCCACCTTCAGTTTTCCCAAATCTACTTCAGATTGTAGAAGTCTTCGTGTCCAGCATTTTCCACTGGAAATCTCTACACACAACCAATTGAAATGCTATCACTTAGTAGCAATTTACATGGACTGAGTTTGGCCAGCTTTCTCCAGGATGATCCCTTGGAGCCAAGAGAACCTTTGGATAGAGTCTTAGTGGGGAACCTGACTGGTTTTTAGGAGGCAGTCTGAAAGGAGAAAATGAGGCCTCTACGATATATGAGCTTCTGCTCTGGTAGTGTATTGTAGTTGTAACTGGATGAGGTACTGATTAAGAAGGTAAGAATCATCCCAAATTGTCCAAAGGAACATGCCTGTCTTCACAATCATTACTCCTTAGATAGTTAAACACATGGCTATAGGCTGTGGGAATCACTGGAATAAAATAGTTGAGATCCTTAACAGGAATCTAGATTTGGAGATTTTATAGGAAACCATCAAAAGAAGTATTTCATTAATTGATTCAAGACATGAGATCCATTCTTGTGATTTTTTAGGTACAGCCATTTAATTAGAAAAATTACATCATTATGCTCTGATATGTCAAATTAATTAATGTAAGATTCAGTCAATTAAAGGTTTATTACTTTCTCTAAAATGCACAGTCCAAGGATAGGGCATAAAGGGACAAGAAGGCTGGGCATTTACTTAAGTAGGAAAGCTGAGGAAAGAAAGAAAAATGAAAACTGTACCTGCCAATTTGCACATGATCTGATCTCCAGTGAGGCCTGCAGGAAGCAGAAGGCAAATGGGAAGAAAACCAGCAAAACAAAAAATCAAGTCTTTGGCACACAGGAGGACAAGACCACGAAAGAGACTGACTGCAGCGAGCGCCCAGGAGCGCGGGTGCCAGCCCCTGCTGGATTTTGATCTTGGATTCCGTGCTGACTCACCGGGGCCGCCAAGCAATGGCTCCACCTTCGTGTTTCAGTTTCTCCCAAGAAGGCGGCTATTTATCTATTAGCCTTACGGACTGCTGTAAAGATAATTAATAAACGTTTGGAAAGTGCTTTGAAGATGAAAGGCCAAATTCACCGTAGGAGGGCATTGAGCTGATTTGTCCATTCCTTTGCTTCAAAAACGGTCTATGCTTAGAGAGAGCAAGCAAGAAATTGGCCTTTGTTATTGTCATCTACCCTTCTCTACCTATTTTCACCTATTATTATATTCTGTGTTTGGTTAATGTTTGATTCAAGTAAATCATATGTGTACAACTATTTATCAGCTAATCATGTGCCCAACTGATTGTCAGATTAGATTCCAAGAGTACATAATATACAGGGGACTGTCAATTATCATATATATGACAAATATGTTTAGCATTGATCATCAGCTCTCTGAAATTAAGACCATTTCTAAGGGTTTTTCCCTACTTTAGCATCAAAGTCAACTGTTAATGACAGGTGTTTGTTGAAATTTTGTATTATTAAATATATTCATAAAAATCACCACAGTCTGACTTTCCCTAACAATTCCTTGCTCAAGACTGAAGTCTTTCAGGAAGGCAAAACAGTCTTATCTGTTAGGCCATTGGTGTTTTATGGGTGCCATAAATCAACTGCAATTTCCATCCAACTTAATATGCCTGTCTTTTCTATGAATCTACTTAAGGTTTTGTGTATCAGGTTTTATAGATTCAACTATCTATGAAATCACAACTTGACCTAATTTGGTAGTGTTGCGTAACAGAAGAAAGCTCACTTGAGAAAACTCATTACCAACCTGAAATAAAGTTTATTTCTAAATTATTCAAATTAATTAATTCATAAATATTTTTCAACTATATTTTTAGTTTGTTGAAAATTAAGATTTGCTGTGTTTGGTCAGGTCTGTCACTGACTAAAGTATATTATCATAGTAGGAATAGAAAAGTCAGTTACTCAGTGTGAATTAGTACATGAAATACTAGATATGCCACAGTAATCAAGTGACGAGTCCACTTGTGTTTCTCCTCTACATAATCAGTGAATAAGCCATATTTTTAATTCTAAGGAGAACTAGAAAGCCTGATGAAAGGCGAAAATATTATTAAATTCTGAGACAAAGTTTACTTACATAGCTTAATACATTTGTAGTTCAAGGCAACCCAGTGAAAAATAATTTGACATCTCTGCAAGATGTTCAAATGGGAACACAACCAAGGATACATAAAGGTTTTGTAAAAATACTACAGCAAGTTGTACTTATTTAACAAAAAATAACTAGTTTAAAAAATAGAGGCTGCATCTCCAAACTATAGAACACAATTGCTACTTTTCAAAAATACCACATATAACATGACTTGAGAAGTTGCAGAAAGTGACATTACATCTAGATCTTCACATGTGAATATGAAAGAAAAACAAGGATATTTTTGTGGCTTAACCGGCTTAACTGAAAGTTGGATGGAAGCGCTGATAATTCACTGCTTGCTTTCTCCCTGCTGATACCAAAATGAAGTTATACAGCAGTGTGCTAACCAGTAATCCCAGTAATCTTGGATTCCCCCTGCCTGGGGTTCTTGTCGCTAATGCAGGGGGTATCTATAATGCTGTTTCTTCCTCCAGTCTCCTTCTGGCACCAGAGTTGAGCAGCAGCCACAGGGCCTGGCTAGGGAAAAGGGTACATGCTCAGAAAGCTCATGGTAAGATTTATGCTGCCAAACCCACTGGTACCAATGCTGAACTCGTGCTGCACAAGCTCCCAACTCCAGGAAAAGCATATCAATGACTTGTCATATTTTCCTCCAAGTTTTATCAGCAGCTTAGTGCCTGCAGAGTGAGAATCCACTGGTCAGCCTACTTTTTGTTCTATCACAGGGGTTTTCAGTGTCTTTCCAAACAAGTGCATTTTTTGTCTTAATTTCCTGTGCTATAAAAATGGAGAGATTTTCTTAAGTCTTCTAAAATTTGTGGATGAATAGTGTCCTGCACAGTAAATTCAGAGTGCTGCCATATGCAGGCATGTCTAATTTTATGTCCTCCAATTTTCTCCTCTATAAAATGAGGATTATTCTATGTATCACTAAGATATTGAATAATTGAGTGCCAATCAAGTATTCTGAAAACCTGAAAATGGAGACAGCATTCAATTAGTTTCCTAATTAGTTTCACCATATGCATACTTCATGAAGTTTAACTCTGCAGAGAGGCCAAGGAGGAGGAGTTGTGGAACAGTGATGTTATGGTGAGCAGGGTGATATTAAAAAAATGACCATTATAAGCAGATGATACTTTATCAACTGACCAATGTTGTTGGCTATTTGTTGGGAATTGGTTTTATAAAAAATATGTAATTCAGTTTACAGATCTACTGTACTAAAAATTACCTCCTCCCCCAGTGGTACCAGTCGAGTTCCTTTGTGGCAGGATGCTGAGCCCTTCTTAAAATCCAAGCAAGAAAAAGAAAAGTTTGCAGACAGCTTGGACAGTTTGCAGGATTGACATTTCATGATTTGTCACACTGGTAACACCTACAACATGTGTTTGTACACTGTCCACAGTACTGCGTGCTCCTCAGGACACAGAGCACATGGACAAAGTATTGGGGCTACCACTGTATTTTTCCTGTCTATTTTCCTATATATATATAGTAATGAAAAAACTACTGACCAGCTAATATCCTGTGCATCTGACCTCACTGTAGTTCCCCAAGGAAAGAAGATCCTTGTGTAATGAGTAAAGAGGTGCTAAGTTTAGTCAGACATCACTTTCCCTGAAGATTCTTCAGAGCCCTCTCCCCACTGCATGCCTTGCAGGCGTTTGCTCTGTGCTTTCTGACTTGCACAGCCTTTTGGCTGGCAGTCTGCACAGGAATTGTGGGATGATGTGCAGCTGTTTTAGCAGTGACTGTGCAGCCATACAGCAAAGCTCATAGCTGCAGGATCAGAGGGACAATAGGGAATGTGGAGTGAGTAACAGTAACATCTGAAATGCAAGATGCAAGCCATTTATTTTAGGTATTTGAAAAACATGGAAATTAAAGAATGGCCAGAGTAGAACAATGCAAGTGGCTTCTCTAGCTAGGTCAAAGCAAACAGTGTGATAAAAACATGAAAATAAGAAAAACAGATTAATTGATCTCAGTAGTATTGTCAGCATGGAAGAAGTAAGGAATTAAATTTCAGTAGTTAAGCATGCAGAAGAAAATAAGGTATACTGCAAATAAGAATATGGTACACACTCTCCTTGTTCCTTCTCTCCACTATAACTTCACAGAAGTCAAACAGAATTTTTGTTGCAGCCTTGGGGCCAACTGATAAGTATAGTCTTTGTATTAGAGTCTGTGACAGATCAGTAAATAAGGGAAATGGGGTTTAGCTAGCGTTCCACATAGGTCATCTCACAGAAGCAGAAGATGTGAGCAGGATCATTGGAAAGAGAGGTCATGGATTAAAGGAAGATCTTGCTGGTAAACATTAGGATACACTGTGGCAGGTTTTATGGACCCTGTGAGATGCTAGACACTTTCAAGCTTTTCTCAATCTCAAAAAAATTTCAATACCAGGACAATTCATATTGGAAAAGAGCTGAGAAGGTCTCTTCCCTATTCTCCTGCTCCAAGCAAAGTCAGCTATGAGATCAGGTTGCTCAAAGCTTTATCCAGTTCCAAGGCTGGAGACTGAAAAATCTCCCTGAACAACCTGTTCCACTGCTTCTCTGTCATCATCTGCATCTTCTTTTATCTCATCTGAGAAATTAATTAATGCTTCCAGTTGCCAAATATCGCCTATATCTGTTCCTGGTTCATCCAATAGTGGCACCTTGGAATTTTTTATTCTGCTAAGGAGGCATAACTAGCTGTTTTGGTTTTTTTTACACGGTTCATACAGTATGGGCTGTGGCATTGTGAGAAGAATAAGAGCCAAGGAAGATGATGCTGTGCTAAAAACTTAACCCCTCACCTTTGTTCGGGGAATCATAAAGCATTAGAGGGTGGCCATGTTATGAACAGTCTCACGGTATATTCAAATTCTGTAGGCTAAAAGGCTCTAGTGCATTGCTTTTAGGAGAACTACCTGACTTCTGTACAAGCTGAAAATATTCTCACTGTCATCAGAACAAAGACTTCAGTCCCCAGGGATGTTTTATGAAAAAAAAGAAGAAGCTGTACAAGCATTCCTGCCAAAATAATCTTCAAAACATAACTATCAGTAATTGGAGTACATGGCTGTATATTTTGCACCCTGAGAACCACAGGGAATCAAAATGAGAGCAACAGCTGTGGAAGAAGCCAATAAATCCTAAGGGAAATAGAAAAGGACAGCAAGACACTCCATGACAAATATTTTTATTAATTTTGAGGTATGCCTTTGTGCCCTCTGAGACAGAGGTCAGGCTACTCATCACCTCAGCAAATTAAAAATCAGCAACGTCATTTGGGTACCAAACCAAACAATGATAAATGTTCTTCCCACACCTATGCACAGGGTGTGGCGCTCTGATCTTTCATCAAATCTCTGTTTGCAGGAAAACAGTTTGCTAGATAAAGCTACTGCCTAGCAAGAGCCTTTTATCATGACCACTCTACATCTGGCTGGGTTACCCAGGAAATTTCCTCCAATGAATAATCCTTCCTGTCTGAAGTTGGCATGTTTTGTATAATTCTGCAGACACTGCAGAGTGCTCAAGGACAGAATATTGGCCTGATTACACCACACTCCCTCCTCAGACATAATGCAGAATTTTCAGTCAGGATGTTGCAGCTGTTCCACCGCTGTGCATTGCAGTGTTATGCAATTAATGCCAGGAAATGGAGATTACTTCATACCTAGTGCAGAGTAGGTGATGACTTTTAAATATCCTCAGAAGTAAAGTTTTATTTTACAATTAAACAATAAGCAAATAAACACATGAAGCAACAGCACTGAAGTCAAGCAGGAAGTGTCTTAATGACTTTCAAATATGAAGAACTGAAAGTACAGTCTATCATCAAATCACAGTAACACATGGAACATGAATTAACCAGAGCTGAGTTTACCAGAAATATTTCACCTATTGTGGCGTACAGAAGATGCTCCACAGGCAGTGAGAGCTACTTGATCCAAACACACGGTACACTGATGAGAAAAATAACATAAAGAATCAAACAATGCTTTGCTATGCATGAGCTCTGTTCTGAAAATCAGAAATTGACAGATATATAATAAATATACCCTTGCAAAAAGACCTATTTGCTAGATACAGATATATTGCAAAATCTTACTTTTAAAGATAAGCTAATTAGAAAAACCATGAAAAATTAATTGTGTTAATGTCTAAGCAGAAAGCCCTGCAGTTGTATCTCAGGAAAAACTCCAGTAGATGCTTCTGTGGAAAAAACAATGTTCTTATGCTAAAAAGCAAATGCAATAAACCTCAGGGAATTCAGTTATGTTTAATTAGTCATGCTAATTAGCACAGTGAAAGCCTCAAAAGTGAAGATGATAAAAAAAGCTTAGCACTGCCAGCTGCCTATCTTCTGATACAAGGCAACTGAGACTACAATGGCACTTGTGCAATTGCTGAAATACTGAACAGCCAGCAGTAGTGAGTGTAGTGCAAGATGCTCTGCCTTTTTGCGGTTGTTGTTCATTTCTTAACAGGAACATTTGACCCTGCAGTATACGATCCATCAGATTCATCTAAGCTCCTGACATTCTGGTCTGCCCTGCAACAGCCAGTACTACAGAGCAGATTTCAGTAGCTGTGCAACTCACTGTTCCTTTTGTACACACAACTACAGGAGAGTTAGGGGCTTAAATTGATTCCCTTCCAACAATTATTGAAGCATGAGATTTCATTCTCCTTATTTATCTGTACTCTATGACAAAAAAAATATCATTAGCACTCAGAAAATTAGTGTATTAAAAAAATCTGCATTTCAAACCTGGGAATTTCTGTGGCATTACATTTCACCAACCATGAGCAACATAAATATTTTCAGTTCCAAATATATTAAACCCCACCACTCAGTGCTTTTTGTGTTATAAAACTAAATTTAAAAGAGGCAAGAATCTCTACTGTTTGGATGTCTCTTTCAACCATTTTTCCAGTTGCGATAGAGTTGTAAATAATTCTCCCACATGTCAAACACACAGTATCAGTGAAGTGTCAGATCAGAAAGATAACTACTGTCAACACTGCTAGCAAACATCTTGCCAATCATCTAGCAAATATTTCCTCATTTTTGTTCTACACAGGGTTAGATATGCAGGCAGAACAGATGGTGCAACCTGTCATTAGAAGCTCTGCTGGGAAGAGGCTGAATCCAGCAAACCTCCTCTTCCTCCACTTCCCTATCTACATGTTGGAACACAAAACTTTTACCCTCAGTCTCCTCAGCTTTGTCCTCAGCATCAGAATATGAGACACACTCAAACACTGCAATGACTGGAAACTGAATTGTTCAGTAAAATGTTCAGCTTTCTTCATCAGCTACGTGCATGATGCAGTCTGGTCAAAGAAAAATACCTTCAGTTTGAAAATCTAAAAGCAGCTTGAGCACTGACTATACTGTCAAGATAATCTGTTGAGGTATACATTTAGTACTGAATATGCTTGCCAAGATAAATACTAAGATATCCTGCATGGTTTTGGAGTGGAGTAGTGCCTGAAAGAAAATAGCAAACTGCAGTGGTATCAGATGCATATTTCACATGATACATCACATGTAAAATTTCCTCCTTTGCTGTTCTGTTTGTAGGAATTTTAATTTTGTCCAAGTGTTAACTCACCTGAGTTTAGGTTTTAATGACTTCTGTAAACTTGAAAAAATATTATTTGAGTTATCCATGATGACTTAAAAATCATTTTCAAAACAGCATCTGGCATCCTCAGAGGTCATCAAGCCCAAGACAAAATTGTGTAGCAGCAGGCAAGACAGATCAGATGTGGAGCAAGAACAGCATTTCTTAAGGTACAAAACTATTTAAAATTCTTTGTGGGTTTTTATTGTTTGTTTGCAGGAGTTTTTAAGTGCTTATTATCATATTTGTCCTTATTTGACAACATAAATACACATGAAACATAGAATTCTGCAATATAAAGAAATGCTACTAACAATAAACTATCAAGGATCATTATCTAATACAGTAGGCATATGTGCATACATATAAACTTGTATTTCTGTATTCACAAACTTCCACACAATTAAATTTATATACATGAGACCTGAAATTTGATTAATTCTAATGAAAATCCCTCAGCAGAAAGATGCTCAAGACTGTGCTGCTTCAATTCTCTGCAAGAAGAACGCAATAACCCAAATAGTTCTTCACCACCTAAACCTTGCTCATGTTGCTTTGTAATCAAGTCATTTGATTCAAATTATCTACAGGAGGAAAGCAGCAGAATTTAGCTTTGCAGAGTACTATTCACTTAAACAAGCAAGATGCAGATCACATACCCAAGTTCTTCTGTAATAAAATTATAATGACTTTGTTACAGTTTAAAATACTAAATACGAGAGTAAACAAAAAATAAATACTTTTTATTGTTCTTACTCAGAACAAGAAATGCATTTCATTTCCCATTGTCATCTCCGAAGAAAATTTTCCAATTTTTCAGTCATTCAAATAATATATTTTATTCTGCAGGGTGTTAGCTGTTTTATTAAGAAGATAAAGGCAGAGCACTGATGGAGGAAGCATACAGTCTGCTGGAGTCTAGTTTAGCGCATGATTGAAAACAAGCCTGGCAAAGTCTCCTGGCAACACTTTGTGGAAAACACAGTAAACAAATAAGTGTAAGTTACATGAACAGTAACTGAATGCTAAAGCCCTCATTTCTTAGCCAAAAATACTCCAATGCCTCTATGTGCAGCTGAGGAGCTGCTGCATCCATTTCAGTAGCAAACAATATCTGTTAGGCTGTATACAGTGGACGTACTTAACAGAGGATTAAAAGTCAATTAAATACTTCAGATAAAAAGTAAAATTAAAAAAGAAAAAGAGCGATTATTGTCTTCCTCTGATTTTAAAGAGATCATGACCTCCTTCTAATTAATACCATTTTTAATCAGACACCTTAATGTAATCTCTGCAGTAGCTGTGTAATAGGGCAAATCTGATAGTCGCAAGGACTATAAGGCCTCTTCAGCAAGTGTTGTCCAAACCTGCTCTGCTTTAATTGTGCTGATTACTGTATACGCTCTAGAACAGTTGTGACAGATTTATCACTTTAACTCTGCTTACCATTAAGGCAAGCACAGCCTGTGACACCACTTCAGGTGCTCAGGGTTTTTTCCTGCTGGGACAGAGAATTCAAGAACCCCTGCAGGCAAATCTTAACCATACTCTGTGTCTAAGAGTTGCTTTAAATTTTGAATTGTCTTTTGAGCTCTGAATACTGTTCATAAGAGGATTTTTAACAATTCATTATCTCCTGGATAATAATTTTTCAAGATTTCATTGAAAGTGGAGACAGCAGACAAGGCTAAGAAGATACAAAGGAAATAAAAAATAGTTGCCTGCTTTCCCTTCTTTAGGAAGAACTTTCATCCTTTTGGACTGGAATAATTCCAGAAATGTATATTCCTTCATTACAATTTATTGTCATGCCTCTCTATTTGTTCTGGGCTGGAGAGAATCAAATGTAGTCACATCTTGTCCATGTTGCTAGCAATTTTACCATTTTACTAATGGCCTCTCTAAATTTTTCTCCTTTACGCCATGTAAACTGATGCTGACAGGACTGTCACTTCAACCTACTGAGACCTATAAGCAAAATTTGGCAAAGCTTGTTTATTGTAAATTCAGTATTTTTATTTCTGACTTCCACTGCTAACAAAGGTCACTACTTCTCAGTAAGTCTGTCAAGTTACACTGAGTGTCATATTTATAACCTTGTAAAAAGGTTTTAAAAGTTTGCTTTAAGAGTATTAACGGAACTTGCATTGTATGTAGACTGAGATATTAATGTACAAGTATCTAGTTTGGGGTTGTTTTGTTTTCCAGACAGCTACTGTACTGATTTCTGAAGTGCTACATACCAGTACCTTTCTTTAAAGCAACGTCAGAATATTAATAAAAAGGATGTTACTCAAATGCTCCATGTTAAAAATTTGAATGATTTTATCTAGGGAGAAGGCTACCTCTCTCACGTGATAATGTATGTCAGTAGCAGAAAGACCTTAATTCTATTACCTAAATTACTGTTAAATTCAGAGCCATGGGCAAAGTTTTGCTAAGTATTCAACAATTAAAATACATACTGGGAATTATGCAATGATACCTCTCCCTTCCTTGTGGTTATTCGTGCTCCAAATGATGAATGAACATTTTAAATATCAGCACTGAGAATACCAGGAATGCAGGCAGCATTACTGCATTTTAAGTAACTATACCAGATACAGATATGGCAAACATTCAAAGCCTATCAGCATTTTCCTTGCTGGTTTCTCCATTCTAGAGAATGGAGAGGTTGGCTTCTAGAGAATGGAGAGGTTTGGCTTCTCCTTGAAAGAGAAGGAAATCTTTAGAGGACTATTACACTAATTGAGATTCTTACACCTCACAGTAGTTACAGCCTACCCTTTTGTACTGCCATAGGCCTTTCTTCCTTAATTGCAATAGCTGTACTTATTCCAAAACTGTGTTAAAGTGGGAAAGAGCATAGGATCAGTGATGGTGCTTCACAGGAGAGTATTTGGGGAAAACAGTTACATCTCAGTGATGTTTAGACTTCAAATTAGATGATAATCATTGTAAAGCTTAAGGCACAGCAACTTGCAACCACGGAATTTTGCCTTTTTAAATTTTATGTCAACATGACAAATAGAAATGTTTTGTGCTGTGATAACCCAAAATAAATGTTTCATGAGCTCTTTTCTGTGAGCTTTTCTGTCAGAGGTCACCAAGCTGTGGAATGCTTAGTCTGCTGCTCCATGAGAACTTGGTCAGAATATTTTCTTTCCAGCTACTGAGAAGAGAGGTCCAAATTGCAAAGCAAGGGTTGCTTGGGTTTAAATTGAGGTTTAAAACAGTCAACATAAATACTATGATAAAATTAAAATAGACACACATTTGTCATTCAGTGCAGTGAATATTTCTGCAATGAGTAGCTTTCTGACTGTGATTTCCTAAAGCAAAAAAAGCCCTACTTTAAATATGGAAATAGTAATTTAAACATGGAAATACTAATGTTCATAGGTGGAACATGAACAAAAGCCAGGACCTCCAAGTTCAGTTCATCACCCTGAAAAATTACACAGCTTTGGCTTAGATTCCTCTCTGTATTCATTGATCTCAGTTGGGCATTTTGAGTTCCATGGACCTGAAAGCACTAAGTATCCCAATCACCATAAAAGGAAGATGAACAAGTACAACCCTCAAGACTGAAAGTTCTACCAAGGGTTCCGTTTCTTTGGGTCCCACGTTGTTTTGCCATGTGTGCAGGCTGATTTGTACCAAAACTTCTAGGAGAGAGAAGAAAATAAAAACAAAACTGGAGACGAATAAGGACAGTGGGTAATGGCATAAATGGGAAGGCCTCAGCACAGCTTAAGACAGAAAGAATGAAGTTTAAAATAAATGAAGGCCAATAAGCTGTTTGATAACACGGCCTCTGGCACATTAGAATTTGAAAACTTGAGTGTTTCCTTTCAAACAACTCCCATCTCCAAACCTGGAAAAACAGTCTCTCTAGTGGCTCTATTTGCCCAGTAGCAGGAGCTAAGTCCAAATGTATGTGACAGTGAGAACAAAGGCACAAAAAGCACATGAGAGCTACACATTTAATAAAACAACCCAGGCAAGATCCTAATCCAACTGGGCATCTCAGAGCAAACATCTTTACCTTCACTCTTGCCTCAGAGAGCCTTACAAAGGTATTGTACATTTCCCCCTTTCTCCAGCCTGCTCAGACATGTTGTGTTCTCCCCAAGCCCTCACTTAGGTGTCTGTTGTGCACTTTATGGGGCTGTAACCTATCTCAGCTGAAATTACCAATCTCCTGATTCCAGGAGACCCATATCATGGGAGCAAAAGCAGGCTGCCACTTCCATGCCTTCAGCCCATCCTGCTCAGGCCTGCCTACTCCTCCAAAACAATCTAATCTCTGAGTTTTATCTTCCAGAATATATCAGCTGTACATAGTATTAAATACAGTACTTACTGTCATGGAGGCACTCCCAACAGGAAAGAGAAGCAAACCCATAATTATCCCTCCAGTCTTCTCCAGACTTCCTAATGCAGCTTCCAAAAAGCACTTACTGGGCAATAAGTCTTCACTTGAGTGACTTCTTGACTCTTCACTCAGAGTTTCTGGTGCAGTTCTCTTTTCCTTTTCTCATTAGGCAGAAATATTAGCACTAATCTGATTTTATATCAAGACGCCCAATCCAAGATCATCCAAAGGAGGTATCTGTCTATCCAAAGTTCCTGAGCAGTTCTGAGCCTCTCATACACCTGCTCTTTGGTGACACCAACAGAAGAGCTTCCAGCATCCAGGCACCAGGCTTCCATCTTCATACTGCAAAGAAAATGGTTGTTTTGTAAGAGCCAGCAGTTGATTTTTTAAGATCCCTGAACATTCCACTGCTCAAAATGTGTATCTGGAACTCTGATCCCATATTCAAAGTAGTTACTGCAGTAAACCTGTGCATTGGTTATTCAGAGCATGTGAGGGACTGCCCTGCAAGAGACAAACCCAAATCTCATAGTTCTGCATTTCTAAGTGAAACTAGCACTAACATGAACTTAACTCTCTTCTAAAGTCTAACAAAGTGCACAACAAATTATTCTGCGCTAAGGAAGGAAAAATTATGAAAATTAAAGGTCAAACTGTCTTCTCAACTACAGCAACATAAGACCCTGAGAAAGGCTCTCATTAGAGCTACTTCAGTTTTACATTGAAGAACAGAGTGAACTTGTAAAAGCCTGTTTTTGAATTCTCTCTTACTTAAATCATCAGATAAAAGACTGCTGGGAATATTTTACAAATAAGCTGTTCAGTTCAGCACTTTAGAAGCTTTGAGGTGTGCAATCAGATTGTAAAAACTAATGAGACTGACGATAGTTCTCAGCTATTTTTACAACAACCTTAAAATCTTCCATGTGAAAGTGATGAAATTCTGCTTTTAATTACAATATTAATAAATTAATTCTTGTGAACTACACAGAATTTTTGTGTAAACGAGCTCTCAGATTGCTTTAACAGTGTATCAGAAGTGCTGAAAAAACTGACTGTATTTCAAGGCCATAAAAGTGCTCAGACTTCTTGTTATACTTGCAGTTGCAGGACTTTTAAAGTAGAATGATTATAGGTTTTACAAGGTTTCTTGTGTAATTGACAATCAAGGTACTTAACCTAAGGAAACAAACCACAACTTTGCCTAGATTCCAGTGTGTATATATCCAGATCCCTGGCCGTGTAAATTAACCTAACTCCCTTCAAATCCTGATGTCTCAGACAAATTAGCAGAAGGATTACCATAAAGAAAACCAACTCATTTCAACAATTTGAATTTTCTTAGACTGCTATAAATTAGAAAGTTATTAAAATATAGGTTCAACTGTGAAATTAACACAGAGATTGATGTTACATCTCAGAATCTACTTATGTGGATTATGACGATACAATGTCTGAATACAAAATAACCCAGGAACTGAGGGTGAGATCAGAACTGAGGATGCTCCAAAACAGACAAAACCCCACATAAATGCAATATCCTCTGACTGCTCTCCCCTTTTAGAGACCTCATCCACCTGTCTTACATGGCTGACCCCACT
>NW_005054298.1:28903645-28906360 GCF_000277835.1 Geospiza fortis | reverse complement strand
TGTCTCTGACCAGCCAGCACAGTTTCAGCTTGCTCTCTTGTGGCCAACATTAGAGCTACAATAGCCCTGGTGCTATTGCCCTCCAAGGACCTGTGTGAGCAGTTCTTCTAGAGCATGACAAGTTTCCTCAGAGTACAGCCACTCACTGCTGAACCTCTGACCAGAACCCACAACTGATTATGATGGCTGAACATGTTTCTACCATGAACAGACTTAAACCCACAACTGATTATGATGGCTGAACATGTTTCCAAGTGACAGCTGACAGACACAGAATGGAGTGCATGTGCATCTCCAGCCCACACAAAAACCAGGGAGACTTTGAGGCTGCTAAGCCTCTGAGGCAGTATCAGTCCTACCCTGTGCCTCTCACAGCTGTAAAATCCTCTGACACAAATGTACTGCCAAAATCATGAACAGAGGTCTTCCAGACTTGACAGTGTTGTCACAAGGATGGCCTCACCTCTGCAGTGTGGTTTAACAGAAGCCCTTTGGAGCTTGAGCTTGGTTACTTAAAGGTTACTGTTTTGGCCATGCATTTGCTAACAGGTCATGGCAACTTCAAAGACTTTCTGGCATCAGTAACTACTTCTGGTTTTTAGCTGTTTACATGACTTGTTGGGTAATTTGTGTTATTTTTTATCTTTTTAGAGATGCCAGATACTGAAAAGGTGAGGGCTTTAAAACACTGAAATACTCATTGATATTTTATTAACATTGTGTCAGGCATTATTAACCTCCAGAAATAGTTTCATGGTCATAAAAGAAAAATAGTTTAGAGCACCAGAGGTGGCACAAGTGCACAGACACAAGCAGAATGACCAGGGATGTGTCACTGAATGACATTTCCCACTTAGCTGTCAGCTGTAACTTCAGGAGTGATCTTGTCACAGGAATTCATTCATTTTAAAAGGAACTGTTAAAAGCCCATTACATATCAGTAGAAGAATCATCAATTTGTGGTAAGACCAGAAGTTAAAACCATTCCACCTTTTCTATTATGCCTCAAAACCATTATCATCACTCTTCTGAAACACTTAATAACACTGAGTGATGGGGTTTTGATAAACATTAACTGCATTTATTACTGAACATAAAAAGGATAATCAGTACAGAAATTATACTTTGACTACTGGGTTACTTGATCATCAACCTTTGTAACATATGAACAACAAATAAAACTTGGGCAGCAGAGGGTTGGGAGTTACTCAGATTAAACACATTACTCACCAGAACAACAGTGCCAAACTACAAAGCACACTGAGCGATAGCACCAAAACTGATCTGTGTGACCCAGATATGTCTATTTCTTCTAGAAGTCAAGGCACAAGCCCCAGAACCACGCCATCCCCTGGACAACAGCTCCCAAAGCTCTGCTCTGGGACTGCCAGACTCACAGCAGCACTGGGCACTGCTGAGAAAAAGAGATCAGCCCCTCAGCTGCCCCAGCACACAGCCCCACACCCAGCCATGGTGGGGCAAGGCTGGAGGCACAAGTGTGGGCTTGAAGTGGAGGGAAGAGCAAGACTGACCTTTGAGGCAAGTGTAACCTCAGTTTCTCTCTCTGTTAAAAGCAAATAAGCACAGCTTTTGCAAGTAAGTGTATTGCCAAATATTCTTATAGCCAAATTGTCTTCATCCATCTGCTAGGAGCCAAAATCCTTGTTCTTCCTATGCTGCTGCCAAAAATTTTGATCAGCATCACAGACATCCCAACCAAACTCATGGATACAACCAAGGAGCAATCTTGGTCTCAAACTCTAAGTATTATCAAAATATGTAACATGTATGATTATGTGAGATTAAAGCAAAAAAACACTCCTACCTCTCTTACTAAACTAGCAAATATTTCAAATGGTTCATGAAGATTTGAACTGTATTTGCACTGCAGTCAGTACCACAAGGACCACAAGTTGGATAGAAATCACATAAAATCCTACAACTGAGCAATTGGTAGCAATTGGTCTGCAAGTTTGGATTTCTCTTGAGTGTTTAAAAAGAAGGAAAGGGATAAAAATGAGACGATGTATTTTTAAAGACAGGTAGATATATGCATCACTGTGAAATATCTATAGTAGAATGGAAGAGAAAAAGAAATATTAGGATCATCTTAGGTGGACGGTCTTAAACATCCATCTTGTATAATAATACAATCAAAGAATCCTGGAATGGTTTGGGTTGAAAGGGACCTTAAACATTATCTCATTTCAACCCCCTGCCATGGGCAGGAACCAGATCAGGTGTCTCAGAGCCCTCTGCAACCTAGCCTTGAACACTTGCAAGGATGGAGCTGCCTCAGGTTTTCTTGTTCACCCGTGTGTCTCACATTCTCTGTGCAGACAATTTCCATCAAGTACCTGATCTAAACCTGCTCGCTGTCAGTGTGAGCCCACTCCCCCTTGTCCCGTCACTACATGCCCCTCTAAAAAGTCCCCGTCTACCTTTCTTGTAGAAACATGTCCTAATGATGAACAATGAAACATATGATCCTAATGTCTGTCAATAGTGTATGATTCGTATATCTCTTCTGGAATACCTTGAAGCAAACCGCTTAAGGGGGTTTGAGAGCCCGCTGCCCGACAGCAGCCCGGGGTCACACCACACCAAGCCGATACACTCCACAAGGAGCACAGTTTCCAAGCCTCATTCCAACCATCTTCTCCACCTTGGGCCTGTCCCGATGCGCAGCGGAACACGGCTCCGGGAGCTCCGTCC
>NW_005054298.1:28899058-28903214 GCF_000277835.1 Geospiza fortis | reverse complement strand
GAGAGCGGCCTGCGTTTAGCGAGCCCATTGTTGCCTCGCTAATAGCTCGCTTGTCAGATCGGTATTTTGGGTCTTAATACTTCACATTGAGTTTGAAATGCCAAGTGAGGCGCAGTGGGGTTTTTCTCACAGAATATTGTGAGTTTCAAGAAACGTGCAATGGTCGAGTCTAACTCCTGCGCTGCACAGGACACGCCGGGAATCATAGCATGTGCCTGAGCACGTTATCCAAAAGCTATTTAACGGTTAGGCTGACCCCGTGACCGCTTTCCCTGGGGAGTTCAGTGCCCAGCCACCCTCTGGGAGAAGAACCTGTTCCTGGTGTCCAATCTGAACATCCCCTGACCCAGCTCCAGGCCGTTCCCTGTGGTACTGTCGCTGGTCACCAGGGAGAAGAGATCAGTGCCTGCCTCTCCACTTCCCCTCCTAAGGAACTTGAAGACTGCTATGAGGTCTCCCCTCCAAGTACCCTCACCTGCTTCTCATACGGCTTCCTTCTAGCCTAGTTCAGCTTTGGCTGCCCAAAATGTCCCCGGGGATTTCAGCTATAGAGGCCGGTGCTCCTCATTTATCTGCTCGCTCCTCCTTGGTGGGTACATCTTTGTTCAGTATGCAATCTGCCAAGCCTGTGGAACTTTCACTCCAAAAAAGCCTCCTAGCAACCTGCCAGTATTCCAATAGGGCCTACAGGGATTTTGATTGCCTGGAAGCTGCAAAGCTGAGACATCACAGAGCTGCAGGTTGTCACTTCTCTTATGCCCAAGTGGCTGGTTTAGTCCGTAGCAGAGGATGGCTCTGCTGCTTTGCCTTGTTGGTGTAAATACAAGAGATTGATGTAGCTGCTGGAAAAGTTGCAGTTTCAGTGTGCCACATTGAATTTGGCTGACCTCACTGTGGCTTTTGAAGGTAGGAGAAATACCAATGCATGCAAAACAGCCTGTTTCTAAAGAAATTAAGTATGTAATTTTTATACTTAGACTTCAGTGATTCAGCTAGACATGCATGTTGCTGTCTGAAAATATCAGTAGATGTGCTCACCACTAGGATTATAATATGATGTCTTGCTTTTATCATTAAATTCAAATGAATCTTTTGCCTTTCAGATTAAGGAGCAGAAGGTTGTAGTCGATGAGCTTTCTAATTTGAAGAAGAACCGGGTAAGGTTTTACAAGTTTGCTTTTAACTATTTCATTTTAGCAGAGAAATAAATGTAATTTGTTGTAATCCAGATTTTAATGAACGTGTGGTCTGCTGTGCTCAGAATAATTTGTCCTGCAAATTATTTGATTATGTATACTTGGGCAGTGCTGGGGTTTTATATTTGATTTATTTCATTAAGATGTTTGAGTTGATGACAAAGATTCATGAGGTATTCTTACTTTTTCTGTGCATTTGTTTAAAATAAAATGTGATTCCTTGAGGATGAGGAAAAGAGAAATTCAGAATTGTCTTAGGTTGAGCATTAAATGCTTTTGATGGTGCAGCATGAGAATGCTGGTGTTCACAGGGCAGAACTTACCCTTTCACTTTTATACCAGGAGTGTCTCTTTGGACCCACACCAGCCTCTGCTGCAGTGTGGGTCCGGAATCTGCTGGTTTGACTTAATACAGTGTGGGTTTTGTTTTACAGAAAGTTTATAAGCAGCAACCCAACAGCAACATATTCTTCCTTGCAGACCGAACAGAAATGCTGTCTCAGTGCAAAAGTAAGTTTGCAGTGTAAAAGTATCTCAAATAGTTAATGTTTAAAAGCTGTATTTGTAGCTATTTCAAAGGTATATTAAAATGAGAAAATTGCAGCTGTGTCTCCAATACAGAGTAATAGAAGAATGGATAATAAAGGTGATGATGGGATAAGCATTAGAAGAGTATAAATTTAGAAGTATAAATTTAATTTTCTGGAGTGAACAATTGCTGCTTTGCTTTGATTTGGGTTAACAGCATTGCCGTTTTTATTGTCAGTTCCCTTTTCCTACTACAACTGTTGAAGTCATAGTGATTATATGAGAGTTGGCCAATCTCCTATTGCACTTTGGCTTTCTTTGGAAAAAAAAAATCATCATCTTTGTATAATTAAAGAGGAATATGCTACAGCAAGCTTATTTAGCTTGTGTTAGTAATGATGGAACTCAAACATAGTACTTTGCTTAATTAGTGTTTTATGTTTATCACTTTAATTGAACAAGTGGCTGGAATTATTAATGTTGTAGATATACACTTACACTTACCTATGCATAAACTTTTCTGTTTATGAAACTGATTATTTGTGTAATTTTCTCTTACACAGACACACTAGATGAATTAAAGAAGGCACATCAGGAACTGGAAAATTCAGAAAAGGCTAAAATCAAGAAGTAGTTGATGTGAATTCCTTGTTGCAATGTGTGGTATTTGCTGTGTTGTTACCTTGTGCAGCCAGCGTGCAATTAGTGATTTCCTCAGTGAAGACATGCTCTGCCATCTAAGAAGAAGAGGACCAAACAGTAGCCAACAGTTGATAAAAACTGTGTCTGATCTCTCTTATCAATGTCTGTTTTCAGGCCATGTACTTCACTTGAGGGGACTGGTGACTCCTCAGCCTCTGGAAGATGCCAATAACAATGTTTTTCTTTGGAATGGAGAAATTTTCAGTGGAGTGCATGTAGGAAATCTAGAGAATGACACTGAAATAATGTTTCATCATCTGGCTTCATGCAGCAGTGAAATGGACATTTTGTCACTCTTCTCATCACTTCAGGGTCCCTGGTCTTTTATTTATTATGAAGCACCCAGACACAGTTTATGGTTTGGCAGAGATTATTTTGGCCGTCGTAGTTTGCTTTGGCAATTCAGTAATGAGGTTGACAGAGCTTTCTGTCTTTCATCTGTAAGTGGTTGTTCTGAATCAGGCAACGAATGGCAAGAAGTCCCAGCATCTGGAATTTTCAAAATTGATCTCAAAGCTTGTGCAGCAACTAAATCTTTGTCTTTAACATTGTTTCCGTGGAAGTACAGCTGCAGAGAGAAAGCTGTAGAAGAAACATTCATTAATGTTCTTGACCAAGTGTCAAAAGACTTACCAAACCATGTACATCTCGTGCTGAATGAATCAAAGCTGTGTCTTAGAGCACCAGTCATCCCCTTAAATAAAGCAGTTTCTAAAGCTTCAGGTGTATGTCCAAGCTCTAATTTTAGTAATGTTAACTGCGAGGTTTCTGTAGAAACCCTTGAAAAATTTCTTGCAGAGGAACACAAGAAAAAACTAGCCTGTCAGTTTATTGATGTTTTAAATGAAGCAGTCAAGAGACGAGTCCTGTGTCTCTTTAGAGATCCAGATCAGATAACAAGAGAAGTTCCAAGCATGTCTCATAAGAGAGCACATATTGCAGTGCTCTTTTCTGGTGGCATTGATTCTATGGTTATTGCAGCCCTGGCTGATAAACATGTGCCTTTTCAAGAGCCAATTGATCTTCTTAATGTGGCTTTCATGATGAAAGAGCAAGCTAGGCACAGGGGTACCACTAAAAGGCATACTGGCCATGAAGTACAGCTTGATTTGCTTTGCCCTCAAGAAAGCTGTCAAGATCCTGCTGCTGACTCTGGTACTCATTCACCATGCTTTGATGTTCCTGACAGAATCACTGGTAGGGCAGGACTGAAGGAATTAGAAGCCATTAACCCTTCAAGAACCTGGAACTTTGTGGAAATTAATGTTACGTTAGAGGAATTGAAAAAAATGAGAAAACAGCGTATTAATTACTTAATCTATCCACTGGATACAGTCTTGGATGACAGTATTGGCTGTGCAATTTGGTTTGCTTCCAGAGGAGAGGGCTTCATTAGTAACCAAGGAGAACTGAAACCATATAAAAGTCCTGCAAAGGTATGGTTTTGTTTTATTTTCTGCCTACTGTTTGACTTCTGAGTGTAATACCAGTTTTGTTGATTTAGAAACCAGCTGGGATTTTTGCTATTAATAAGGCTTCTGAAATTATGTCAGAATGTAGACTATTCTATAATTATAGTATTTGTGTAACTCTAGAGTTAAAAATCACATTCAGTTCTATTGTCATGTAATGTGCATGGCTTTTCAGTGAACTTGGATATGCAATAATATCCAATGGAAACAAATAACCACCATCTCTTATTTTTGATTCTGATTTCTCATGTGTCTGTT
>NW_005054298.1:28892142-28899048 GCF_000277835.1 Geospiza fortis | reverse complement strand
TGTAGGGAAGAAGGAAATGTTTCATTTCAGCTGTTGAAGGCACAGTAATGGGCCAGATGTAATAGTGTTTTTTCTCTTGATAAAAACATTTTACTGTACTTCCTGAGTAGTATAAGTCATTTTTACTTTGTGTAATGTAGCTGGTAAATGAATAGTAGTCTGGGTGTACATTCAGGTAACTACAACATATGACATAGACTTTGGCAATAATTTTTAAAGGCTAGTGTTTAACAAATGCTGTTTATTATCCTAGAAACTAACAAAGACATTCTTCAAATATACTGGTGTATTTGTGATACATATGGCATTATTTTGATGGTTTTTTCCTTGCTCCACTAACAACAGTTGTGTGTACTTTAGGTCTGATAATTTCAGTTACCAGTGACTGTACTGGGAATTGTTTCAGGCTTTGTAAATGTGTAAGGCACAGCCCATTCTGATAAGTAATACTTTTAAAAGATGTGTATTAAAATTTTTCTCCTTAAAATGTAGTTAAACCTTTAAGGTCTGTTACAAATTAACTTGCATAGATACTAAAATTTCTTCTGTTTTCCTCAGGTTGTGCTTACAGGAATTGGAGCAGATGAACAGCTTGCTGGGTATTCTCGACATCGTGTTTGCTTCACAAAAGATGGCTCAGAGGGTCTTAATAAAGAACTTGAAATGGAGTTAGGGCGCATTTCTTCTCGAAATCTCGGCAGAGATGACAGGATCATCAGTGATCATGGAAAAGAAGCCAGGTATTACTGTTTTAACACAGAGCAAAACTGGTTTTGCTGGTTAGATGCAGTTTTTAACACCTCTAACAAAATCTTAATTGTAACTTCTGTGTGTTTTATTGTCTCTAGTTTGGCTGCAGTTTTGTTAATGTGTACTGAGTTGTGCAGTTTTTGGTTTTGTTTTTTAAAAAAGTGGTCTGTAGTATATTGTAGAAGAGTTTACTTAAGGAAATTTAGCAACTTGATTTCCATCTAGAAGTTTTAAGAAGAAGCAACAGATGTTGAAATAGGGAAATTCTAGCTGGTTTTATAATTCTAAGCTAAACAGTCTTTTGCACAGCTTTGAAGTGTTCTGGTGTAGACCTTTGGGGAGTGTCTCTGGAGAAAGACAGTGTTAACAGGAGCTGTGTATTCCTATCCCTGCAGTAAAGCATAGTCAATATCCACCACATTTCTTGGCTGTTAAGTCTGAAGAGTTGAAGAATCATTTTATTTGTGCCTACTTCCTCCATGCTACCATTCCTTAGGTGTTGTCCAGGAGCAGAGGCCACTCAGGTGCATGAAGGATTTTCTCATGTGATCTTTGTGCCAGTATTTTTCCAAATCTTAGTTGCACATTTTCAGTTCAGCACGAGAACAGTTGCAGTGGTGGATGTGCAGTGCTCTTAACCATGCACATGATTAGGTATAAATGCATGAAAGTCACAATTATACCAGCATTTGTTGTGTAAATCTTTTTGTTTCAAAGTTACAGTGTAGTTTCACAAGGTCTTTGCATGTGGTAAAGGGGAAAACCAAGATTATTCCTGTGGAATTTTTAAAGGGTCTTTCCTCATGTAAGTCTCTCTTTCAGGTTTCCTTTTCTCGATGAAGATGTTGTCTCATTCCTCAATTCCCTGCCCGTCTCAGAAAAAGCTGATTTGACTTTACCTCGAGGAATTGGTGAGAAACTGATTCTGCGCCTTGCAGCCAAGGAGCTGGGCCTGACAGCCTCAACTGTTTTGCCAAAAAGGGCAGTGCAGTTTGGATCTCGGATTGCAAAACTAGAGAGCAACAGTGAAAAAGCATCTGACACATGCAGCAGGCTGAAGTTACTTTCAGTAGATGAATTATAGAGCTGTATCTGGAGATGTTGCATTTATTCTATACACAAAGTCAGTAAATCAAGTTTTCTTACAATGTTTGGTCTGGGTTTTTTTACACACTTGGGTGTACTTATTAATAATCAGAGTTGTACATGTACAAAGAACTCGCTATGAATGCATCCTGCACTTTTAAGTCTTTTTGTTTTAATACTGAGAATGCTTAATTTGGCATAGTAACTGGAATCACTTTGGTGATAGCAACACAGCATTTGTTTCTCTGACAGGTGATTTCAACACTTGTAATCCAGGTATTGTCCCTAATCATAACAGCATTGAAACACTTTTCATTGAACTATTTATTTTATTAAGTTACTTTTTAAGATGCCAACCATCGTATCTCTTTTAATTTTGGCACCTTGATGGAATCTTCTTCAACTCTTTTTGAAATATCAATTCCCAGGGGAGCTCTAGAAAACAAAATTATGTATTTGTTAAAAATTAACATCACTGTTGCCATATCACACAGATGTACAGCTTCACAGACCTTTTTTACAATTAGCACAGGAGTCAAAGTATTTCAGAACATGCCCTGCACTTCTAAGACTGTGACCATTAAAATAGTCTGTACCTGGAAATATCTTTACAATGAGGAAATATTTTTGTTTGTAGCAATTCCAAAGTCTAGAAACACAGTTGTGATTTCAAAGCTATCTTCTGGGCCTGTTGTTGTATTTAGCTTCCGATATTAGTTGATAATTCATTTTATGTCCTGCTGATGAATGCAAAACACTAGAGATTCACAGGTAACTACTAAGATAATCTTAAGTAATTCATTGTCTACAGCAAGTAAAACTTAGTTTTTTATTCACTGAAATATATACAGCAAATTATTTTTGAAGTATTTTATAATTTTTCATCTGAAAACTGTAATACAGTTTTGGTTTTTTTTATTGAGACCATCCAGGTCTGTTTTTCTGAAAATGGAAAGGGAAAAAAAAAACCTAAAAAAAATTCCAAAGTTTAAGACCAGCTGGTACTTTTGAAATATCTGCATTTTGTTTGGCCTTAAGCCTAACATCTATATAATCATAGTAGGAAAATACATAGAACTGTTATGTATGATAAATTAAGTTTCTGAGCCAAAACAAACATAAATACCAGCCTCGATCATTTGTATTTAAAACTGCCTTGGAAGGTAACTTTTAAACTATGTGCTGCAGAGAGACTCCTCAGCAGCTTGTGCCTGTTTTTCATGGGACCTGTTCCCCTTTCCCAGCCCGCAGTGAGCACAGAGCCTGGGAATGAGCAGTCACTTACCTTGGCTCGTAGCGGACGCCAGCAGTGCTGTGAAGGACCCCCAGCCCTGCACGTAACCTTTCAATGCCATTCCTGAGCAACAAAGCAATTACAGAAAAATGTACATCACAACTCTGCATTTGAGCACATGGTTCAGTCAGCACAAAAAGAGCTTCTTGACTCTCATGTCAACTTTGCATGTGCTCCTGTATTGTGTGTTAAAGAGAAACAACTCTTACCATGCAATCATAACACCATTATCAGTGCAGAGTCTTGGAGGAGGACACAGTAAAGCAAAATCATTTGCATCTGCCAGATTCTGTAGGACTTTTCGGATATACTGATTACTTGCAACTCCTCCTGATACAACCTGACAGCATTTCAAAAAGAAAAAAAGGCATTAACTCAAAAGTACTTAGGGGTTACACACAATTAGCATCATGTTCAGAACGTGTTATCAGTTAAGTTCTAAAGACAGCAATGAATGCTGCATTTGAAGATTAAAACTTGCCAGAAAAGAGTATGCTAAGTTTGCTTATTATGCAAAGACATTCCTGAAGCACATCAGTCTAATGGAAGGGGTCCTTGCCTGTGGCAGGAGGCTTAGAACTGGATGATCTTTAAGGTCCTTTCCAAGCTAAACCAGTCTATAGTTCTACTGTAACTAGAACAGCCTTCAAGTATTGGGCAGCACGAGGGCAAGTTGTTATGGGAGGTTAGATTAGATGATAAGAAAATCTCTCTCTAGCTTAAACCCCAGCTAAATATTTGTATGACTGTTACTTCAATATTGTTGACATTTTAACAATATAATACATATTGAGATCTTCCTCATATGTCAAAGGCAGAAAGTACAACGAAGCATCTGCATTTTCAAAGGATGTTATAGAGTCAGAGATAAAAAGGAAAAAAAAAGGTATACCCACCAAAGTGGCATTTTTTGATGGCAATATGCTGTTTTTGATGCAGAAGAGCATGGCTCTATATGTCCTCTGGATAATATGAACAGCCACTGCGTGCTGTACAGCAGCAGCAACATCCTTAACACAGGACAGGATCTCACCTTCCTGAATACCTATAAAAATATATCATCAAAGGGGGCTCCTGAGTGCAGGTCATCAAAAGCTCAGTTTGTATCTGACTGCCTAAAAATACCTTCTTCTTTTTCTTTCTGTACAATGGCATTATTGACAACGTTTTGCAGTCCGGAGAAAGAGAAGTCACAGTTCCGATACTGCTGCATGGGCAGTCGGATGGTGAGCAGTTCCTGGTTCCCAGTCTGAGCCAAGTGCTCTATGGCCTGCCCCCCAGCCATGCTGTGGCACTCTGGGTGCTTTCTTAGAGACAGTCTTCGTGCCACCTAAGGAGATGACAAACAACAGACTTGGAATCAGTTCCTCCTGGAATGGCATCACTGTACTGCAGTCTATGGAGTAAAATGTGACACAAAAAAATCCAATCCAATGTAAAATTACAAACAGGGCATGGTAAGGCTATCATGGCTGATAACACCAGCCCAGCAGGATTTTTTTTTTTCTTGGAGTATTTAGAAATGCAATTCTAGAACAATCTGGGCAAACATAAGGATCAACAAAATTTTCAGGAAATACTAATTACTCCATTTTTAAGCTATAGGAAACACACATGGTCTGCCATACTGTATTACCAGATACACAGGAACAAAGCTGGTTTCAACTTTTGAATCCCCTTTATGATTCCATGCACTCCCCCAATTTTTTAATTTATATGCACAAATACTGTTTAAAAACAGTGCTGAGAACAAAGCCATAAGTGACCAGTTTTACAGACTGTACTCAGGGACCCAGAAAACTTAAGATTGTGAAGGCCAAACCATGCTTTTCAAACTCTAAAAACTAAAAATAGTAAGAAATGCTTTAACATGCATTGCTTTAAACGTGACAGCATAATAATACCTCTATAAAATACCTCTATAAATCTTCTCTAATTAATACAACTTCTTTGTATAATCGGTGTCAATGAAACATCCAACACCAGTTTTGGTTATGTTGCTATTTGCTAAAATATAATTAATGTACATACGTTACAACTGATGTTTTGTGTACATTTTTAATGGTCTTTCGTATCTTACATATATGGCATTTCAAAATAGAAAAAAAGTTACATAAAACTTGTATTGCACTGAATTGCTGTCCTCAGGCTGATGATATTACTACCATTGTGTAGTATAAAAGCAATAAAAAGAAGAGAACAACTACAGAAAGGTAAGGAAAGGAGATATTACCTTATCCAGCATGTCACCCGGTGCGATGTCGATGGACTGTCCAAGCAGGAGGAAATCTGAAACTCCTTGTGCTACTGCCAAGAGACAGTGGCCTCCAGAGATGAGGAGAACTAAGAAGGGAAATTCCAGGTGATGTGTGAGCCTGATGGTGAGTGCGTGAGCCTCCATGTGATGGATGGGGATGAAGGGTTTCTGGTGCCTGCTGACCAGGCCCCGGCTGTACTGCAGCCCCACGCCCAGGCTCAGAGCGAGCCCGGGTTTCACCGTGGTGGCCACGGCCGCAATGTCAGCCACAGAAACGCCGCTGGCACAAAGGGCCTCTTGAACCACTCGGTCGATGTTTTCTCTGTGAAGCTGCTGTGCCACCACAGGAATTATTCCTCCTGATCTAGTAAAACCAAGGAATTGCAATGCATTGGTGGTTTGCAAGAGATAGAATGCCATAAAAATAGTTTTCGGGCACCTCTTAACCTTGTCGTATCCTGCCTGTTTCCTTAGTGCGTTCTCAAACGCCTTGTTTAGTATCAAGGGCACTGAAGGGAGCATAATTATCAGTGGAAGGCCAGAAAAGGATGTAACTTGCCCTTTTTGGTACAGATGCTTTTTAAATGTATCTCAAAACAGTTCCAAAACAATATAACTTAATATTCAGAACCCCTCACTTGTCAGCTCATGTTCTTAAACCACCAATGCTTATATTTGATTAATATTCCCTTTAAAAAGGGAAAATTAAAATCGCTGATTTTAACAGTAGCAATGTTTTCATCTCCAAGTTAGAAAAGTAATGTCTCTCTTTGAAAGAAAACACTAGAGGAAACTTGTTAAATTCATGGCATTTATTTCCTCCCTCTTAGTACTATCTCAGGCAGTATGTGTTGAGGCCAAAGTGATACATCTTCACACCTACCCACCACTTACTGAGTTTTATGGGGCAGGGAAGACTTTCATATGGATGATATTATAAGTAACAATAACAACAGAATCGTTATTAAGGCAGAAGCCTTGAGAGAAGTCTGTTCTTACTGTAAATGAACTTCCTTCTGACAGTGCAGCGCTTCTCCCAGAACACAGCCAGCTTCATCCACCACAGCAGCGCCGGTGTCGTCACAGCTCGTCTCTATTCCCAAAACCATCCTGTGATAACGCTGCTTCCCAGGGCGAGCAGAGCTGGCCCTCAGCCACGCAGCTCGGCCGTGCTTCACCGACCGCAAAACCCTTCTGGCAATGCTGTTCATTGTTTATAATCTACCTGGTGGTTACGTCTAGAAGAGAACTGTACAGTTTATTACTAGCGGAGGGTTTTCAAGCACGTGTTCTGCTCTGATTTTCTGAAGAGCTTTTAAAGTCATGAATGGCCACACACGACATTTAAGACCCTAAGAAAAAATAGCTGGGAGGTAACATCTCGTTTTACCTGAATTACGCGTGAAGAGAGCTCCTCACTACGCTTGGTGGCGGTGCCTCTTGCAGCCCTACGGGAGGTCACAGCCCTAAGGGAGGTCACAGCCGGCCCGTGGCCCGCAGCAAGAGCGAGGCCATGTGG
>NW_005054298.1:28885508-28891963 GCF_000277835.1 Geospiza fortis | reverse complement strand
CACCCCGGCCCTCGGGACACCAAGTTCGGGCCGTGTCTTGCAGTCCCTGCCCAAAGGCAGCACAGCCTTGTGATGGCCATTATTTAAAAATCAGCCAGTTACCGCTTTCTATGCAAGCAACAGACAGAACTAATTACTTCCAATTGCTAAAGAAAATTCGTAACTCATTACCCTTTTTTAAACATTTTTATCGATAAAGTAAATAGCCAGAAAATTGCTGTAGAAAACAAAAAGTAAGTACACCACTGTAGGCTTGTATTTTGATTATTTTTAATTTTTTTTTCCAGCTCAGTGGCTGCCACTGCAACCAAAATGTAAATCAAGTCTTATATGGGGTCTTCTGTTAAATCTGAGCTGGTTTGGGCTGGCAGACACACAGCAGACTTCAAAATTCATCCTTTTTCCACGACAGAGAAATAAGCGCTCAGAGCAGTAGATGTACCTCCTTCACTCTAATTCCAGAGTTGACAATATACAAGATTACCCCATACTACACAGTACCCCTAAAACACAGCATTCCTCCACATTTCCAAGACATGCAAGTTATCTATACCTTTTTCTGCAAAAGCATAGTTAGTCCATGTGATTTGCCTACTCACCTACTCCTAGTTCAGCTTCTATTCTAGCTTACAACCTACACAGCTTCCATGTTCAGACACTGCTCTGTAACAGAGCACCATCCCTTACAACAGCAGCAAGCCTTTCCCCACCACCTCACAGGCCTCTCAGCTACTGAAAAATAACCCATCAGTGAATAGCAGAGAAAACAGTCAAAAATTCACACCTAAAAAGAAATTGCAATTTTTCAGGATGTCCCACTTACACATAGAAAAGTCAGTATCCTGGTAAGCAAAATGAAATAAACACAACAGTGGCAACTTGTAAAAGCATACATCAACTGAGCTCTTGAGTTGATGTGGAACTCCCCTGAGCTGGCAGTTAAGGATGTTGTTCAGTTATTGTGACAAAAAAAAACTAAGAAAACGCAAGAACAGAGAAAGCAGGAATTATACCATCAATTTATGCTCGCTGTCACAGTACTTACTGTGGGACAAACTTTTACAATGCAAAAACAAGCACAACCACTTACAATCCATTACAGCAGAAACTACCTAATTTCTCTTAATCTAAGAATATGGCCTCACCAGTCCTTAGTATCAAGGATTCTGAATTTATATGTAAAGTTACCACCTGCATTATGGATGATGGGTATTTGTGAAACTCTGCTCTCCATTTCAGCTGTTACTTGAACTTTCCTTACAAGCCACTTGCCTCAGCCACACGTACAGTCTTAGTGGGGATTAGGCTTTAGAACTGAGCCTGCCCAGTTCTTCATGAAAATCTTTCTTCTACACGTTTCCAATCCACATTGAAGTATCTGAAGGCATCTTCTTACAAAGTCGATTTTCATCCCAGACAATGCTGCAGGAAGCAGGAATTGTATCTCAGACGTAAAAGCGTCTCTCCCTGGCTATGATGAGATACTCAGCACAGCAGACTACTCGTTTCCTTCACCTGGGGAGCAGCAGTAGCCATGTCAGGGGCAGCCAGTGTTGAACCTTCTGCTCAGTATCTGTTGATGCCAAAGATTCGAACACCGTGCAACTGTGGCAGCTTGGGGATAAGCACAGTCAGGAGAGAGGCTGTGTTGAGGATAAAGTGTGTGGGATCATACTTTGTATAGAAACTCGTCAGGAAGTACCTGCAGGAGAAAAGGGAGCAAGCTTAGCTGATGGCAGCCTTGTCTAAAACACATACAAAGCATAGTTGAAAGAAGTGCTTTAGTAAGATTTTACTGGTTAACATCTGTATCTGTATTAAATATCTCACCTGAGGTTCTAGAGTATCTACTGCAAAATTATGGTCTAAGTCTCTTCTTCCCATACCTCTCAAGGTGCTAAAAAGCAACTCTTAGTTTACTGTTTTGTTCCAGCACTTCTCCCCACCTTGAGGAGTTATATATATTTTCTCAGTTTCTGTCCTTTATGAGCCAACTTTCTAAACATCATGCAGGATCTTCCCTCCCCTCTCACTCTGCCATGTAAGTGGACATGTAAATTTTCTTCAGGAACAAACAGAAAGACTTTTAGAGTCGGACATTAAATATGTATCTGATTTTTCTTAGTTACACAACCACACTTTTGTCAACAGAGACAGGTGAATAGAATTCCTATGCTATTTGCATAGTGTAAATAGAAGAAAATATGCACAAAGCAAAACTGACACCAGATCCCATTTACTGAGGTCTGACACATTTCTAGCTCAAAAGTTGCAAAACGGTTAATAAATGCTGTCACAAAAGCAATTAGCTTAGATTTTCAATATTTATGACTTCACAATCTCTTAAAGAAATTCCAGAGTTAACAGTAAGTTTTCCTCACAACATTTCTAATCAATAAAGCCTGCCCCATTAATAACTGTTTACAAACTTTGACTTCAGTATGTGGAGTGTCAAAAGCAGAAGAAAGACTGTTGATTACACAGCCTGTAAATAAATAGTCCCTACAGCTGTGATGTAGAAATAAACAAACAAAAAAGAAAAAAAAGACAGAAAATGTTTTTAGACTGTAAATTGCAACCCATTATGTTGCAGCTTTTGAAATCATGGCTTTATGTGTCACTTGATCTATAACACAGTTTTGAACTCACAGAATTATAGGAGAGATTGTGAAGAACTTCCTTGAAGATGTGAATTGTACTCCATAATCCAGTTGTTCCCAGTGTGTTAGTAGCCTAGCTTTGCCCTGATCAGGTGTTTCAAAAGGAGTTCCCTTTACTGCATGCAAAAACACATACATTCCCTGGGGAAAACAAAAAGTGAACACAGAGGCACTTTTAGTAATATTTTAAAATAATTGTTACATTGTTCAATGCATTATAAAATTTAAAAATAAAATTTAAAAAAAAGGAGAGTGAGTGATTTGTCACCCAGAAGAGCTGCTAGCCTGTAATGACAAATTATTGAAGAGGAAGGAAGAGACAAGAAGTGATTTGCCTGAGACTGTGCAGAGTCGGAATTAAAGCCTGAGCCTGTGTGGCATCCAATCCACTCCCTTGCCTTCTACACTAGTGGGCAAAAGCTCCTTGCATTCATCATTCCTTGCAACAGAATTTTAACAAGCACTGTAACAAGTGTGGATTTGTATCACCACTTTCCTAGCACAGCGTTAACAGAGTGATGAGTAGTATAGTGTGCATAAAGCAAAAATCTACCTACAAACACTGACAATATCACACCAGCTCCTGAAAGCTTTCTCACCCCCTTACCAGCTTCAAATCCTTAGAAACTGACTAAGCGTTCTGCTGAACACCATCTGTCCACCTCTTTGCCGCTTCTCCTTAAACATGTCGGACTTTCCTTGTGACTGTTCCTGTTTGATGGGAACATGCCAAGTATGGTTTGTTCTGAAAGACCAATTTGGGCCTCTTAGTTTCAAATAGGAGAGTACACCCTCTTCCAGTTTTAAAAAACACTTGTTTTCTATCACAGAGAGCACACCAACTCTAGGGAAGAATCTCTATGAGACAATATCAAAGATTTCCTTCTCTTTCTATGCACATACAAAAATTTCCATAAGAAAGCTTTATATAGAAAAAAAATCACATTTCTTCCAAACTCTTATAATGGAGGTGAAATATCAGCAAATCACTTCATGTCTCCTTCCACCTTTTTTTGGAACAGCCTCCAGACCAGAACCCTGTGAACCTAGGACAACTGATTTGCTTAATTAATTTTTTGATTCATGACGTTTGCAGCGTCTATTTTAATAACCATAAAGACACTTTTAGGACAGATCCAACTGCTTACTCCACATTTTATTTCCCAGTGGTACTTGCAGAAAGAACCATCCAAAATGCTTTCAAGGTTAGCTAAGAGTTCTCCATTAGTGGAAATCCGAGATTTTTTTTTTGTCAAACCTTTTGAGGATTGTTTCCAAAAGAAGTGCCATTTAACTTCTGAAATATCCAACAGTGCAATTTATACTCATCTTCTAGTGTTCCACTACAAAACTACTTGCCAGTGCATGCTCTCATCCCTGTTGTCATTACAGCTACTTGCAATGAGTTCAGTAAGGCATGTGGGAAATATTTAGTAATACTTGTCTCTGCCAACATCTTCTGAAGTCAGACATGTCTGATGCTGTCAAAGATAACACACAAAACGCTCTAATGACAGTTACAATTCCACCAGTAGTTTTAAACCTATCTACCAAACCAAAAAGCTCAAATAAAAATTAAAACTTTACATTCAAGAGGCTATTACCCATCCTCAGTGAACTATCATTTTCCTCAATAAGGAAGGAACTATCTTTTTGTCTTCTTTGCTGGCAATGTTAGAAAGCTGAGCTAGCAAACCTCAAGTACGATCTAAATTGCTGGGTTATGGCCCTCTTTCCTCTAAGCATGGCAGGACCAATATAGATAGCTGCACTACCTAACGTGGTTACAGGAAAATGATAGCATCCTGGGGAGAGGAGCAGAAAGCAGCTCACAAAATCTTTTGCATACAAAAGTCATCATGCAAGTCACAACCCTCTGAATAACAAATGGTTTCAGGGCTGGGGTCAAAGTAGTTCAGTTTTCCCCACTGCGTTCAAGTGAGATTTCTCCAATGTCCTGTATGGTGACAACATTGTATTCTGAGTTATGCAGCTTGGCCAGAAAGCAAAACTAGAAGAAATAGAATAGAAGCATTTCTCTTAAAGAAAATAGGTAGGCTGCTAAAATTAAACATTTTGGGATACTAAAAGATATATGTGGAAAAATTAGTAGATAGTGTCCAAGAATTAAAAATGTGGTAGTTTATGGATTCAGCACAGCTGTCTAATAATATACAGAACATTGTGAAAGTTGGTTGGCATGATGATTTTATGTCTGCAACCTTCCTAATTAAATGCCATTTAAAAGAATACATAAAGAATATTTCATGTCTTTCATGCTTAAACTGAAAGCAGTTGTGTATCACCCCTCCTCCCCAAAACAGCCAATCCTTTGCGGATAGGCCAAGGAGAGGTGGTGTTTTGGACAGCAGGATTTCACTGTCCATACAGACTGGCTACTTTCCTCTTCCCTTGCTACTGAAAATAAGTATTTATGAACAACCACTGTTCAAACAGTGTTCCAAGAGAGGGTACTCACCAGGTTGTGAATGACATTAGTTAAAGTCCAGGCGACAGGGACACTAAAGAAGGGAATGCTGAGCAGGACAATGTGCAGCATGCCGACTCCCAGCGCGTATGTCAGCCACATTCCACGGCTGTTCATCACCCGAGTGTTTGGATTTACCTCGCTGTGGGCAACTCCTACGTTCATTTTTACCCTATAAAACAGATCTGTTTGAAGACTGAGACTGCTGTTACAGGAGTATTTAACATATGCAATTTTCAAATGTGGGAAAAAACTGCTTTAAAGAAGCAGGTCTCTGGAGAAAGCACCTCAAGATCTACAAGCTATGGTTTATAGAGAAATCAGTAAACGGGACAGTTGGGAACTATTTGTTTAAAACAAGTCCAAACAAAATTCACAAGCCTGCTACAGAAGGGACATTTAAAAAAATAGTAAGCTGTGATGTCAGAAGCTACAGTTGCAAAGCTGTAAGAAACCAAGCTAATAACTTTTATCCTCTGAATTAAGTTTCTCCATCCATGACAATATCCAGAGCTTTTTCCACTTCGCACATCAGACAATCTTCCTCCTCTTTCTTGTTCATGTAATGGTTAGTGAAGAATTCTGCACATACCAACTGCCCAGCCACACACTTCTAGAAAGAGTAATGAAGGAGTAATCTACACCTCTTTTTCTAGAAGCAAAGTGCAGATTCCCACCTCTCCCCATCTATTAGTTTCCAGACAGACATTTCCATCTCCTAAATCTGGCTGAAATTAGAAAACAGGTTCAAAAGTTTTCTAAGCAACAGACACATGCAGAGATACAAAGGATGATGTCATATGCTGATATATCCAGGAAATTGACAGAACTTACCTACAATGCCACTCTCGTCCTATTGCAGTAAAACTTGTAATGATAATTTTTAAAAAACCCTTAAACTATTACTTACTTAAAACTCACATGATTTCTGGGACTATGGATATTTATGGGAGCGGCATGAAGTGGGGTTTTTTAGCAATCATCTGAATCAGAATAGCACTGTTTAACCAGCAAAAGCAAGCTTGCTTTTGGTAGGAAGTTTGTTTCTGACACTTACTTATTTATTTTATACTCCATACCTTAGAGGTATGGAGTATAAAATACATATAAAACACCCGAGAATTCTGCAATATGAACAGCAGTAGACTAAAAATAGCTACGCTGAAGCTGAACCCGAACCGGGGCACTGCCGACCTTACCCAGAACCTGTCACCAAGCATTCCAAGCCGTGCACTCGCAGGGCACACATTACCTGGGATGGACGACTCAAGGCTGTTCCTCTCTTCCCGGGATGCAGCACCCGCCGA